>NC_037671.1:45638315-45723119 GCF_003255815.1 Theropithecus gelada | reverse complement strand
CCGGGGTCAAAAGATCAAAACCCTCCCGGCTAAAATGGTGAAACCCCCTCTCTACTAAAAAAAAAAAAAAAAAAAAAAAATTAACCTGGTGTGGTAGTGGGTGCGTATAGTCCCAGCTACTCAGGAGGCTGAGGCAGGAGAATGGTGTGAACCCAGGAGGCGGAGCTTGCAGTGAGCCGAGATTGTGCCACTGCACTCCAGCCTGGGCGACAGAGCAAGACTCTGTCTCAAAACAAAACAAAACAAAATAAAAAAAATCCCATTGATCTGGACTGGTGTTTCTCAAACTTTAAAGTACAAAAAAATCACCTTGAGATCTTGTTAAAATGCATGTTCTAGTTCAGATCTGCTTGGGGTGGAGCTTTGAGAAGCTGTATTTCTAAATAGTTCCCAGGTAATGCTAATGCTCTTTGGTCCGCACTACACTTTCAGTAGCAAAGAGCTAGAATTTAGCTTGTGTGGAGTTGTGTAACTTGCATGATACTTTGCATGCCCCAAGTCTAGTCAAAGATATTACCCAAGAACTCTGTCTAGATATATTGGTAATGTTAACTCTTGGTTAGAAGCCAAAGCTGCTTGCATCCCAGGGAAAGGGAGAGGAAATGTTCTTGGACTTCATGATAATAGGCTTTTGCCTTAAGCATTTTATAGCCCCCTTGACAAAGTCCATTTGTTCAATGATGCTTCTCTTTTTCCTCAGGGATGACCTGACTGATGATTCTGTCTTCACTCGAAGCTCCCAGTGCTCTCGGGGTCTTGAGCGATATATTTCCCAGGAGGAAGGGCCTCTCAGTCCCTTCTTGGGACAACTGGATGAGGACTACCGAACAAAAGAAACTTTCCTGCATCGATCTGATTATAGTCCCCATATCAGTTGTCATGATGAGCTTTTGCGGGGAACAGAACGGAATCGAGAAAAACTCAAAGGCTACTCTGTACGATCTGAAGAAAGGAACCGGGAGGCCAAAAGACCCCGTTATGATGACACAGTGAAGATAAACAGCATGGGAGGGGATCACCCAAGTTTTACATCAGGAACTCGCAACTATCGACAGCGTAGACGAAGCCCAAGTCCTAGGTTTCTCGACCCTGAGTTTCGAGAACTGGATCTTGCCAGACGAAAGCGAGAGGAAGAGGAGGAGCGAAGTAGGAGCTTGAGTCAGGAGCTGGTTGGAGTTGATGGTGGTGGTACTGGCTGTTCCATCCCTGGATTGTCAGGTGTCCTAACAGCATCGGAGCCAGGATATTCTTTGCATCGGCCTGAAGAAGTATCTGTGATGCCCAAGAAGTCCATTTTGAAGAAGCGGATTGAGGTGGACATAATGGAGCCTTCCATGCAGGTCTCTGCTGCATTTCTTGTAGGGCGTCTTGCTAGTCTGTCTAATATCTTAATGCCTGTTTACTTTCCTGTGGGCTATGTTTCTAATGGTGTCTTTGTAATATATGCTGGACCAACATTGTGAGCTATGCCTTCTAGGACTGTGAGCTACACCTAGCACTCTCCAAACGAAACTGTAGGCCTTTTAATGCATCAGTAGAGGGTTATATTGCTATATATTAGGCTTTATATTAATAAATAGATACTTTGGAGAGTATCTGCTATAAGTTTTTTCCTTAAATTGGATTATCCTTTGGCAATCTTTGAATATGGGTTTGTTGGAAATGAAGCTTGAAGGGCAAAGGGAGGAGGTGACCTCAATTTTCTCAT
Organism: Theropithecus gelada; assembly: GCF_003255815.1. Taxonomy (NCBI): domain Eukaryota; kingdom Metazoa; phylum Chordata; class Mammalia; order Primates; family Cercopithecidae; genus Theropithecus; species Theropithecus gelada. The sequence goes on along the minus strand of NC_037671.1, from coordinate 45,721,411 downwards.
CTGTCTTTAGAGAGAAGACAAGATGTATGAGTTGTAGGACACTGAACTAGAAATCAGGTGATTCTGATTCTGGACCCTCTTCTGCCACCAACTTACTGTGATGTTTAGACAAGTCACCTCACCATTCTGAGCCTTGATATTTTTCTGTCACCTGTGAAAGGATGGTGAGACCACTAATGGAAAGACCACTAGTTTTTAGCTGTCCTCTTAGGAGATAAAGGCTTCTGAAGAGGTTCGCAAGCAAGGGAATGCTGATGAGTTAGTGTTCCAGAGTTTCCTCTCCCCACTTCAGCCAAAGCAGCGCGCTCTCTCTCTTTTTTTTTTCTTTTCTTTTGGGGATCCATAGAAAAGAAAACAAGCTAGGGGATCTCTAAAATCCTTTTGAATTCAACTTCCTTTTAACACATAGATAAAGGTGAGGATTCCATCCAGATTGCCTCACTTCCTTGTTTCTCCTTAACAGCAGAAACATCTGGAGATAAGGTGACTCACATTTTGAATCTGGCTAAGGATATTTGTCCTCCCTTTTATCCATACTTATCTCTCACCTGTTAATTCAGAAAGACCAAAGTATTTAAGTAATTTATCTCAGTTACTAATCTTCTGAGATTCTGCATAAGATTAAATCAGTTGTGTTTGTCTTTGCAGCTTGAGAGTTTTTCCAGCAGTACCAGCTCCAGCCAGGATCACCCTCTCTACTCTGGGCACCCATCCCTTCCACTAAGTGGTGCTATTGCTGCTTTTGCCTCAGAGATTGAAAACAAGGGGACTATGGTAGAGACTGCCTTGAAGGAACCTCAGGGCAACCTCTACCAATGGGGTCCTCTTCCTGGGATTCCCAAAGACAACAGTCCTCTCAGAGAAAAATTTGGAAGTTTTCTATGCCACAAGGATAATTTAGATTTGAAGGCCGAGGGACCTGAGCGACACACAGACTTCCTGCTGCCCCATGAGAGAGCTAGCCAGGATGGCAGTGGTTTTTCCCGAATTCTGAGCATGTTGGCTGATTCTACTAGTACACAGGAAAAAAGGCGACGTAGCTTTCCTGACATTGAAGATGAGGAGAAATTTCTCTATGGGGATGAAGAAGAGGATTTAAAGGCAGAATCTCTACCAAAGCCCCTTGGGAGCTCTGAGAGTGAAGTTACTAGGCAGAAGGCAAGCTCCCTGCCGTCTTCAGCTCCAGCTGTAAAGCTAGAATCACTAGAAGAGACCAATCCAGAATATGCGAAGATCCATGACTTGCTCAAGACAATAGGGCTGGATATTGGAGTAGCGGAGATTAGTCAATTGGCTGCACGCACCCAGGAACGACTTCATGGCAAGAAGCCGTCATTACGCTCCTCAGCTGACCGCCGTTCCTCAGTTGACCGATACTTTTCAGCTGACCGCTGTTCCTCAGTTGACCACCGCTTCTCAGCTGATCGCTGTTCCTCAGTTGACCACTGCTTCTCAGCTGATCGACGTTCCTCAGATCCCCACAGACTAGAGAGCAGGGAGGCACATCATAGCAATACCCACTCTCCAGAGGTGTCCCATCCCCACCCACCTTCTCCTGTGGATCCTTACCTGCTTACAAAAAATAGCCCTCCATTCCTAAAGTCTGACCATCCAGTGGGTCATATTTCAGGACCAGAGGTGGTTGGTAGTGGGTTTCAGTCATCTGTTGCAGTCAGGTGCATGTTGCCATCAGCCCCATCTGCCCCAATTAGACTTCCACACACTGCTGCTTTATCTCAGTTTCACATGCCAAGGGCCTCTCAGTTTGCTGCAGCTCGGATACCTCCAAATTACCAGGGACCTGCCATTCCCCCTGCCTCCTTTGATGCCTATAGGCATTACATGGCATATGCAGCCTCAAGATGGCCCATGTATCCCACCTCTCAACCGTCAAACCACCCTGTACCTGAACCACACAGGATAATGCCAATAACCAAACAAGCTACTCGTAGCCGTCCCAATCTGCGTGTGATCCCCACTGTGACTCCTGATAAGCCTAAGCAGAAAGAGTCTGTGCGAGGCTCAATTCCTGCGGCCCAAGTGCCTGTTCAGGTGTCCATTCCATCACTCATAAGATATAATCCAGAGAAGATCTCTGATGAGAAGAACCGTGCTTCCCAGAAGCAGAAGGTGAATATTAGCTTTGGGCATCCTGTGCCTGAGTTTTCTACTTTACCATACATTTGTATATGTTTTTTAGAGGGGGTTGAAAATTTGTAAGGCTCTTTCACTTGAAGTCCTTTGGAGGCTGCCGTCATCACCCTGAGAAATGTATATTGTTCCTCAGTTTTTCACACGCTTTTTTTTTTTTTTTTTTTTTTTAAGATGGAGTCTCACTCTGTCTCCCAGGCTGGAGTGCAGTGGCGTGATCTCATCTCACTGCAACCTCTGCCTCCCGGGTTCACGCCATTCTCCTGCCTCAGCCTCCCGAGTAGCTGGGAATACAGGCGCCTGCCACCACGCCCAGCTAATTTTTTGTATTTTTAGTAGAGATGGGGTTTCACCCTGTTAGCCAGGATGGTCTTGATCTCCTGACCTTATGATCCGCCTGCCTCAGCCTCCCAAAGTGCTGGAATTACAGGCTTGAGCTACCGTGTCCGGCCCAGACTTCTCTTTTTTAAGTTTAGTTCTATCCAAATTAATGGTCTTCAAACACTGTAGATAGGAACTGGGAGCCTTGAAGTCTTCAATATGATTTCATAGTGGAGTGGGGAACCAAAATTGGGTTTGGTGAAGGAGAATCAGTAAGCCTGTTTGATCCCAGTGAATTCTGTATTCTTACCCTGTAGTGATTATGTGAATTAAAGCTAATAATTAGTTGTTGCTTGATAATTTAAGCAAACCAACAAATAAACTTTGCCTGATCTGGTTTATCTTAGAGCCCAGGAGTAACAGTAACATTTCTGACATGTTATTTGTTTAAAAAAGTGTGTGTGTGTGTGTGTGTATGTGTATGTATACATATATTTTATATAGAGATGGGGTCTTCTCAGTGTTGCCCAGGGTGATCTTGAACTCCTGGGCTCAAGTGATCCTCCCCTGCCAGCCTCACCCAGAGTGCTGGGATCACAGGCATGAGCCACTGTGCCTGGCCTCTAAAATCATTTTTTATATTATCCAGGTTCATTGGGTTCCCAGGCTGTGGGAAGAAAGCAGTGACTGGGGTAAAGATATAATTCTAATAATTCTGATAATTTAGAGCAGTAGGTGAAAACTACATCAAGATAAGGAATACATAATAGAAGAATTTTGAGTGGAAGAGTTAACACATACTATTAATTGTATGTGTTAGAAACATAAAAATGTAACTTGTTAGAAACATAAAAATGTAAGGTGTATAATTTGGTTTGCTCATAAAAGTTAAGACCTGGTCGTGCGTGGTGGCTCATGCCTGTAATCCCAGCACTTTGGGAGGCCGAGGCGGGCAGATCACGAGATCAAGAGATCGAGACCATCCTGGCTAACACGGTGAAACCCCGTCTCTACTAAAAATACAAAAAATTTGCCGGGTGTGGTGGCACGCACCTGGAGTCCCAGCTACTCAGGAGGCTGTGGCAGGAGAATTGCTTGAACCCAGGAGGCGGAGGTTGCAGTGAGCCGAGATCATGCCACTGCACACCAGCCTGGGCAACAGAGCAAGACTCCGTCTCAAAAAAAAAAAAAGTTAAGACCTGAAGAAAAAAAAATAGAGGGCCAGTCTCAGTTTTTTGCAGTTAAAAAGTTTTAGCCAATTATTGGGAAGACAAAAGACACTTCAGAGTATTTAAGTTCAATAGAAACTTAACTTCAGTCTTTAGTTTTACTAAAGTCTTTTGAGAAAGGGAAATAGGTTCAATATAGACAAAACTTAAAACTTCAGAGACAGTGTTTGAAGGTCATACACTTTCTCTTTCCTTTTATAAATCTAGTCCTTAAGTCAGGGTGTTGATAATACATAGGTCTATTATAGACACATATCAGCCTATTATATGCTGGTATAGTATAGACAAGCCATATTTGCTTTTTTCCATTAGGTAGTAGTATAGTTGAAAGATCATGAGCTTTAGGGCAGATATACCTGGATTGTAAATCTACACTTAATGTGTGACTTTGAGTATTCTGCTTAATCTTGTACAACGTCAGTTTTTTAACTACAAAATAGAGAAAATATTGTGAGGTTTAAACAACATGCTACTCTGGGCACACTGCCTATGGGTTATCCCTGCTTTCCAAGGAGCAGTGAAAATAAATAAATAATATGAAATATGTCCCTTACCCATAACATATATAGTTCCTTTATGGTTCTATATATAACATACATATGGTTCCCTTTGGAACTTAGAACCACTATCTAATAGTTGCTATCAGTGCCCTAGATGCTTCCTGCAAAAAACAAAAAAACAACCTTTCTGGACAGTATAGTTTTTGAAAAGATGGACAGTTCTATTCTGGAACTTAGAACGAAATATCACTTTGACTGTAAGGTCAGAGCCTGTGTGCAGGCATTTGGATCCTTACATTCAGATAATGTCTAGCATGAAGGCTTCTGGAAGAGAGAAATAGAAAAGAGTGTTGGAGGAGATGGACTCTCTTACCATTTTGTATTTTGCAGGTTATTGAAGAGAGGGAAAAACTAAAGAATGACCGGGAAGCCCGCCAGAAGAAGATGTACTATCTTAGGACCGAGTTAGAGCGGCTTCATAAACAACAAGGTATCAGCTGCTTTGCGTGATTGCCTTTTTGTAATAACTTATGTAGGAGAACCAAATTTGCTACTCTCACACAGGTTCAGTAACGTGAAACTTCATTTAAAAAATTTTTTTTTTTACATAATTAAACTTACAAAAAAGTTGCAATAATAGTGCGAAGAATTCTCAGGTACTCTTCTCCCAGATGATGATGATGGTGATGATGATGATGATGATGAAGATTTGAGACGAAGTTTTGCTCTCTTGCCGAGGCTGGAGTGAAGTGGCGTGATTTCGGCCCACTGCAACCTCTGTCCCCCAAGTTCAAGTGATTCTCCTGCCTCAGCCTCCCAAGTAGCTGGAATTACAGGCACCTACCACCATGCCTAGCTAATTTTTTTCGTATTTTTAGTAAAGATGGGGTTTTGCCATGTTGGCCAGGCTGGTCTCAAACTCCTCACTTCAGGTGATCCACCTGCCTCAGCCTCCCAAAGTGCTAGGATAACAGGCATGAGCCACCACACCCTGCCAGATTATTAACATTTTAATACACTTGCTCTATCTTTTTTTCTCTCTCTCAATGTGTGTGTGTGTGTGTATGTGTGTGTGTAATTTTTCCTGAACTTTTTTTTTTTTTTTTTTTTGAGAAAGAGTCTCACTCTGTCGCCCAGGCTGGAGTGCAGTGGCGCAATCTTGGCTCACTGCAACCTCTGCCTCCTGGATTCAAGTGATTCTCAATCCTCAGCCTCCCAAGTAGCTGGGATTACAAGTATGTGCCACCACAGCTGGCTAATTTTTGTAGTTTTAGTAGAGATGGAGTTTCACTGTTTTGTCCAGGCTGGTCTCAAACTCCTGGCCTCAAGCAATCCTCCTGCCTCAGCCTCCGAGAATGCTGAGATTATAGGCGTGAGTCACTGCACTGGCCTTTTCTGAGCTTTTTAAAGTAACTTGTAGATGTGATGTTCCTTTACTCCTAAATACTTAAGTATTTCCTAACAACAAAGAAGGTACATATCCTTAATACACTTATCAAAATTAGGATGTTAGCAGTGATACAATACTATTATCCAGTCTACCAATCTTACTCATATTTCACATTGTCCCATTAATGCTCTTTATAGCAAAAGAAAGTGCAAGATTATTTATCACATTCAGTTTTCATGTTCTTATACTCTTCTTTAATCTGAGTCTTTGTATTCCATAACATTAACATTCTGGAAAATAAGAGGTCACATATTTTGTAGAATATCCCTTAATTTTTTATTTGTCTATTTCCTTATGATTAAATTCAGGTTATTCATTTTTGGCAAGACTATCACAGAATTGATGCTCAGTTTGTATCAGGTGTTGATTTATCTCATTACTGGTAATGTTAACTTTAATTATTTGGTTAAAGTGGTGTCTGCCAGATTTCTCCACTATAAACTTACTGTTTTATCTTTTTAAATTAATATGTATCTTATAGAAGAGATACTTTGAGACCTTGTAAATATTCAGTTACTCCTCAAACTTTCACCCACTGATTTTAGCATCCACTGATGAGTCTTGCCTGAGCCAGATATTATGATAATAGTTATTTTAAAAAATTTTTTGAAACTAAAAAAAACTTTTGAAACAGGGTCTCGCTGTGTCACCCAGGCTGAAGTACAGTGGCAGTGGCATAATCTTAGCTCACTGCAGCTGGCTCAGGTGATCCTGCTGAGTAACTGAGACCATAGGCATGAGCTACCATGCCTGGCTAATTTTTTTTTTTTTTTTTTTTTTTTTTGGCTAGAGACAAGGTTTTGCCATGTTTCTAAGGCTGGTCTCAAACTCCTGAGCTCTGCGGCCTCCCAAAGTGCTAGGATTACAGGCATGAGCCACTGTGCCTGGCCTGTGATGGTATCAAATAGTGATTTTTCAAGTTTCCTCGTTCCTTCTACCTTTATTAGTTGGCTTTCTACTATAAGAGGGAACTTCCTAACCCTCACTGCCATTTGTTTATCCATTTATATGAGTATGAATTCATGGATTCTTCGTTTGATACATTACAATGTTTTATTATCATTATTTATTTTCATGCACACATTGTTCCAAATCTGGCCAATGAGACCCCTTGTGAGTTAGTTCCTGTGTCCTTTCAATATGTCTTCATCATTTTTGAGTTCTTTTTTTTTTTTTTGAGATGGAGCCTTGCTCTGTTGCCCAGACTAGAGTGCAGTGGCGCAATCTCAGCTCACTGCAACGTCCGCCTTCCGGGTTCAAGTAATTCTCTTGCCTCAACCTCCCGAGTAGCTGGGATTACAGGCACGTGCCACCATGCCCGGCTAATTTTTGTATTTTTAGTAGAGACGGGGTTTCACCCTGTTGGCCAGGTTGGTCTTGAACTTCTGACCTCAGGTGATCCGCCCTCCTCGGCCTCCCAAAGTGCTAGGATTATAGGTGTGAGCCACCACGCCCAGCTTTTTTTTATTTTATTTTATTTTTTTTAAGAGACAAGGTCTCATTCTGTTGCCCAGGCTGGAGTACAGTGATACGGTGCTGTCATAGCTCACTGTAACCTCGAATTTTTGGAGTCAAGTGATCCTCCTATGTCAACCTCCCAAAGCACTGGGATTACAGGCATGAGCAACAGTGCCTGGTCTTTCCTTAAATTTGGCACACACACACAAAAATGTTCCCTGATGCCTTCCTTTTTATTCCATTTTTTTATGCTTTTAGGAATTCACATACACAGTGAGGAAAAGAACATAACAAGACTTCTAAATACTGATAGTATGAAAGAACAGAGAGTAGAAGATGTAATTGCTTCTGTCTGGGTTTGGACTGTTTAGGGATAAGAAATTGAGTTATTTATCCTGTGAGGATTAACACCAGAGGATCTGCAGTTTAGAATAGGAGATAACATTAAATAAGCCAGCAGGGTGTGGTGGCTCACACCTGTAATTCCAGCACTTTGAGAGGCTGAAGCGGGCAGATCACTTTGAGCTCAGGAGTTTAAGACCAACCTGGATGACATGGCAAAACCCCATCTCTACCAAAAAAAAAAAAAAAAAGGTTAACCAGAGGCAAAACCTAAAACTCATTGAGGAAATTGTTAAAGTGTCCTTAGATCAGATAAAGTCAAATATATTACCCTCTAAATCTTCAGCGCTCTGAAGAGAGGACAACTGCTAGATTCATAGTTACAACACTTATTAATGTTTTTGAGAGACACACACAAAATTATATATACTGTTATGGGAGTTCTTGGAGCCCCTGAAGCCTGTCCATAGATCCTTACCTTATAACCTTTATACAAAAGATAATGTCATAACCCATCCTTTGCCTTCATAGAAGCTTCACTTACACCAACCCATGTGGAAGGAGAGTCTTACTTGCTCTTAGAAAAAAAAAAAATTGTTTTTTGAGATGGAGTCTGTCACTATCACCCAGGCTGGAGTGCAATGGTGTGATCTTGGCTCACTGCAACCTCCGCCTCCTGAGTTTAAGCAATTCTCCTGCCTCAGCCTCTTGAGTAACTAGAATTACAGGTGCCCACCACCACACTTGGCTAAGTTTTTGTATTTTCAGTATAGACGGGGTTCTACCATGTTAGTGAGGCTGATCTCAAGCACCTGAACTCAAGCAATTACCCTCCTCAGCCTCCCAAAGTGCTAGGATTACAGGCGTGAGTCACTGTGCCTGGCCGCCCTTAGAAACTTTTGTGGGCAAAGATTTTGTAACCATAAAGCCCTGACAAATTACTACTTGTAAATGAGAAACGACTCATCTTATTTTCCCTGTGCTTCTTTTTGTTGACATTTGACTACTCAGGAGAAATGCTGCGCAAGAAACGAAGGGAGAAGGATGGCCACAAAGATCCGCTCCTGGTGGAGGTGAGTCGGCTTCAGGATAACATTATGAAGGACATTGCAGAGCTACGGCAAGAGGCAGAAGAGGCAGAAAAGAAACAATCTGAACTGGACAAAGTAGCTCAGATCTTGGGAATTAACATCTTTGATAAATCCCAGAAGTCTTTAAGTGATAGTAAGGAGCCTACAGAGAAGCCTGGGAAAGCAGAAAAATCCAAGAGCCCAGAAAAAGTGTCATCGTTCTCAAACTCCTCCTCCAACAAGGTAACAACTCAACTTTTCCATTTCTGTCATCTTTTTTTTTTCCCCTTAGACTCCTATGGAAGTTTTCTAACCATATTCTTAACTTAGGTTTTCAAACTGTTCTTACTCTTGTTAATTATTTTCTTACAGTATAGATCAGAGCATGGTACTCCTCTTCAGAATTTCAGCAGTTCCTTGTTGCCCACAAAGAATCCCAAATCCTCAGTGTTCAGGACCTTCTGTATTCTTGTTCCAGCATTTACTCCTTAACCCACTCCTGTCTGGCTTCTGATCTTCTCACAACTTGTATATGCCCCTTTGCGGGGTTAATATTTAGCAACTATGTTCATGTCTAGGTCACTACTATGTTGCCAAAGTCAGTAGATACATTTTACTTCTCAAATGAGCAGCATTTGAGGCCGAGAATCACTTTCTCCTACAAAAACTCTTTTCCCTTGGCTTCTGTCACACTTCTTTCCCTCCTAGTACATTGGATGCTCCTGCTTAGTATCCTTTGCTGTTGCTCATACATAATCTTTAAATTTTTGAGTTTCTCAGGGCTTAGTCCTTGCCCAGTTCTCCAGAATTTGCTCTTTCTTTCTAGGCCATTTCATCCAGTCCTATGCTAAAATGCCATGTGAGAAATGCAAGTTTTATGTTCTAGTCAAATGAGTCTTCTGAGTGTCTAACAACCTAACTCACCATTTCCACTTCATTGTCTCATAGGCATTTGAAATTGAGCATGTCCTAAACTAAATTAATGGTTGTGCTCAGCCTCCTTCCAACTTTTTCTTCCTCCATTGTTATCCATTCTCAATGCATGGCACACTGTCCAACAGTTTTCATGACAACAACTTAGAAGTCACTCTTAGTGCTCTTCTCTCCCTAACTGCTCCATAGGCAGTTACAAATTCTGTCAGGTCCCTCTCCAAAGTAAATCTCGATTCCATCCAGCTTACCATCTCCATTGACATTCAAGTCCAAGCCACATCAGTTTTTGCTTATGTTGCTGTGTTAACTCTTTTTGCACATATAGCCAGTGATCATGATACTCAATCCCTTGCCTACTTCCTCAACCTCATTTCATGCCTCTTTCCCTCTTGCTGACTGTAGTTGCATTACTAACCTTTTCATTCCTCAAATGTATCATCTCCTCTCATGACCTCACATTTTCTGTTCCCTTTCTTTACCATGCAAATTGAACTCTTTCTTTATCTGCACTTCTAACTCCAATTCATCCTTTAGATTGGATCTTAAATTAGTTCCCTGACTTCCTTCTCTGATTCCCTAGACTGTTAAATTTGCCTGATACACACTCCCATAATATCTTGTAATTTTCCTTCTTAGCATTTATGACAGATCTGATTATATAATTATATGTGTTCCACAAATTTGCTTTTAAGGTTCAAAAGTTCCAGGGACTTTATATGTGCCATTGTTCAATATGGTTCCCAATACATAGCCCAGGGCCCGGCATATAGTAATGAATACTGCTCAGGAAACATTATATTACATCTTACACTGCGTCACCTCAAAGTGCAATTTTCCAGGTGTGCAATATCTGGTATTACACCTCTCTGGTTTTGCATTAATAATCCTATTAGCCTGGAATAATCTTTCTCCCACCCCCACTCACCCATTAAAGCCCAATTTGGATACCACCTCCTCCTTGAAGAATTTCCAGAATTCCACCCAGATCTAGTCAGCCTTCTTTAGCACTCTGTAATTTGTTTCTTAGTAAAATTTATTTCGTTGTCTTATTTAAAGACTCTTACGTCTGTCTCCACTAAACGAGAGCTTCTTTTTTTGTTGTTAAAGATGGGGTCTTGCTATATTGCCCAGGCTGGTCTTCTTTTTGAGACGGAGTCTTGCTCTGTCACCCAGACTGGACTGCAGTGGTACAATCTTGGCTCAACCTTGGTTGAGCCTGCAACCTCCGCCTCCCAGGTTCAAGTGATTCTCCTGCCTCCGCCTCCCAAGTAGCTGAGATTACAGGCATGTGCCACCATCCCTGGCTAATTTTTGTGTTTTTAATAGAGGCCGGGTTTTACAATATTGACCATGCTAGTCTTAAACTCCTGATCTTGTGATCTGGCCTCCCAAAGTGCTAGGATTACAGCCGTGAGCCACCCTGCCCAGCCATTTTTTTTTTTTTTTTTTTTTTTTTTTAAGACAGAGTCTTGTTCTGTTGGCCAGGCTGGAGTACAGTGGCGTGATCTTGGCTCACTGCATCCTCTGTCTCCCGGGCAATTCTCCTGCCTCAGCCTCCCGAGTAGCTGGCATTACAGGTGTGTACCACCACACCCAACTAATTTTTGTATTTTTAGTAGAGATGGGGTTTCACTATCCTGGCCAGGCTGGTCTCGAACTCCTGACCTCAGATAATCCACCCGCCCCAGCCTCCCAAGGTGCTGGGATTACAGGCATGAGCCACCGTGCCCGTCCCCAGCTGGTCTTGAACTCCTAGGCTCAAGTGATGATCCTTCTGTCTCAGCCTCCCAAAGTGCTCATATTACAGGTGTGAGCTACCCCACCTGACCTGAGAGGATAAAAGAGGAATCTTTATCTTTGTGTTTCCCATGGCATACAATATGTCTAGCACATAGTACATCCTCAGTTAATGTTGAGAGGTAGGAAAGAGAATATATTCTGTATTATCACCCAAGCTCTATTTTTTTCCATGTCTTCCTAGGAGAGTTTTCTTTCTCAACCAGGTAGGACTAGTCTTTTATACCTGGGTCTTGAGTCTAGGTAGGGCCTTTAATGGGAGAAGAATTTAAAAGCTCTGGTCCTTTGTAATTGACTTATACATTGGATTTCTATTCATATACCAACCCCATGATAATCTATCATCTTGATTTGGGTGAGTCTTCATGGTCTCTGAAACTAACAGGGATATGTTACAATTCAATTTTCATCTCAGCAGTAAGGAATATTATGTCCACAACCTTTCCTACCTGTCCTTCATATTTCTTTACCTCTCTTTAAAACGTATAGTTGGTTTGAGGTTTTCTTTCCCTTTCTGTTCATTTCAGAAAAGCACACACAAACTTGTAATTTCATCTACCTAGAAACAACTATTATTATTACTTTTTTTTTTTTTGACACAGGGTCTCACTCTGTCACTCAGGTTGAGTGCAGTGACACGACCATGGCTCACTGCAGCCTCCAACTCTCGGGTCCAAGCATTCTTCCCACCTCAGGCTCCCCAGTAGCTGGGACTACAGGTGCTCACCACCACCACACTTGGCTAATTTTTGTATTTTTGTAGAGTTGAGGTTTTGCCATGTTTCCAAGGCTGGTCCCGAACTCCTAAGCTCAAGTGATCTGCCCATCTCAGCCTCCCAAAGTGCTGGCATTACAGGCATGAGCCACTGGGCCCAGCCAAGACCACTGTTAGTAATACCTTGGTGTATGATATTATTGATACCTTGGTGTATGTTATTCCAAATACATACACCAAGGTATTAATTCTGTCCATTCATTCACTTAACAAATATGTATTGGTCACCAATAAAGTGTCAGGAACTGGTCTAGATATGGGAAATAACACACTGAACAGTATAGACAAGGTTCATATTCTCATTAAATAGTAGAAGACAGACAATAAATAAGTCCATGTTAGGTAATGATAAGTGCCTTAAAAAAGAAAGCAGGATAAGGAGTGTAGAGTGGTTAGAGAAAGTACTTTGGATAAAGTGATATTCAACGCTCTATGCCTATTTACGTATCTTTCTTGATTATTCAAGTGTATTTTATTAGTTTTCTCAGTATATCATGAACATCTTTCCATGTCAGTAAATACACTTCTCTAATACCATTTTTAACAACCTTATTTTTTATTGTTTTTGTTGCATGGTTAAGCAAAATTTATTTAACCAATCAAATCACCTGTTGTTTGACATGATACTTTCCATAGGATAAATATCAAGGAGTGAATTGCTGGGTTAAAGGGTATACAGTATTTTGAGGTATGTAATGTATTCCTAGATTATCTTCTAGAAGATGGTGCCAGTTAATGCTCCCACCAGTAGTGTATGAACTCTCCCATCCCCTACCTGTCTGGTGTGATCTCTTTAGTGATTCTTGAATAGGATTCAGGTAGGGAAAGAGTATCTTTGAAGCCCCAGTTGTTTCCCTTTCCTCCTGTCCTACCTTTTTCCCTGAACGAGCCAATATTCTAGGTACCCAGCTCCTTCATCTTGTGTACTATAGAACCCCATTCATAGCTAGCCTCTGAGTTGCAAAAATTATCTTTTTTTCCTGTGCTTTACTCCTGAACATTAACCAAAATTCTCATTTCCTGAGTGCCTTGTTCCAACTTGGTAATAAATTAATTTATATTAAATATTTACTGTTGATCATTTTAATATTAAGGAGTTGATATATTTAAAAAAAAAGATACATGTTACTCAAAGGTGTTAAAATTTTTTTTTTTTTTTTGGAGACAGGGTCTTACTTGTTGCTGAGGCTAGAATGCAGTGGCACAATCTTACCTTACTGCAACCTCCGCCTCCCGGGTTCAAGTGATTCTCGTGCCTCAACCTCCCGAGTAGCTGGGACTACAGGTGCACACCACTATGCCCGGGTAATTTTTCTATTTTTAATAGAGATGGGGTTTCACCATGTTGGCCAGGCCTGTCTTGAACTTCTGGCCTCAAGTGATCCACCCACCTCGACCTCCCAAAGTGATGTGCTTTCAGGTGTGAGCCACTGCACCTGGCCTCTAAAGGTGTTAAATTCTAAAAGTGATATTTTAGGCAGTTAGGAATGTTTTTCCCAGATTTCTTTAAATCATTCTACATAGATGACCTTACTTATCTATGTATAGTTGTATAGTCTGCTTTATCTATGTACACCAAACCTTCTCTCTAGTTTTTCATACCAGGATGCATGTGATGAGTTCACTATCACCTATTTTCTGCATTTGCCCGTCAATTACCTTTTCCATTTTGGTTTTTCTTCCCTCCCTAGTCGTCATGATTTTCAAATTTAACTGTTTAGTTGCATAGGTAACACATTCAACATTTACTAAAGGGTATACAGTAAAGAGACTACTACCCGTCCTTGTTCTCCACTTCCCTTCCCCAGAGGCAGCCAATGTTTCCACAACCTTGGCTGTTCTTCTAGAGATATTTTAGGATATGTAAGTAAATATATTGCCCTTATGACTTACTTTTTATGCTGTAATAGCACTATGAAGTCAAATAGTTCTGTGTCTTAGAGACATGCTTCTGTTAGGGTTCCCCCCAACTTGTGCAGCTTTAAACATTGGAAATAGGGTCATATGGCCCTATTTCTATTATTATGGCCACTTAATATTTCAAAGAGAAGACAAGTCTAGATTGCCTTGAATTCCTTGTAAGTACAGTTTTTGCCCTCTAGGAATCAAAAGTAAACAATGAGAAGTTTCGTACTAAGAGCCCCAAGCCTGCGGAAAGCCCCCAGTCAGCCACTAAGCAGTTGGATCAGCCCACTGCTGCTTATGAGTATTATGATGCGGGCAATCACTGGTGCAAAGACTGCAACACCATCTGTGGGACCATGTTTGACTTCTTCACTCATATGCACAATAAGAAGCACACACAGGTAGGTATCCTACTCTCTGTTATTTTCACTCCCACCGTCACTCTCTTCAAACTTCTGTACCCCTATCTGCATTGCGAAGCTGGAAAAGGAAACATTCTCATATGGGCAGGAGCCCCAATCTGAAGAGCCAAGAGACACCAACAAAGGAGACACCATCCCCAGGGCTCAGTCCAGGGGACTTGGCTGTAACTAAACACCATGACAAGTGTAAGTGAGGTTTCTGCCTCTTTTGATTCCTTGAGTACCTGATTTTTTTGTTTCATTTTACCTTTCTCTGGTACTTGGTCTAACATGTGTTTACCTTTTCCACAGGTGATTTCCATTTAAACAGTTGGCAGAGGGGGTGGGGGTGGGTAGCTGGGGGCTTCTGGTCCCCTGATCTTATTATGGGGGAAAAAAAGAGAAAAGTGGGTCATTGAGCTTTTAGTGCTGTTGTGTGAGCACCTCTGCCTCTTACAAATAGACACTGGATCCCTACAACAGACCTTGGGCTTCAAAGACCCAGAGTGAGGCCAAACAAGATGCCATAAAGCGCACTGACAAGATAACTGTTCCTGCAAAAGGTATGTTTCCTCTTTGCCTCCTTTGTGGTTTCCTTACATTCAGTTGAGGAAGAGGTGTCCTGAGCTAACGTGCTAGGAAGCAGCATAGCATGAGACAGCCATTCCTTTTAACAAAGCCATAAGAATGCCTTCTGTGTACAAAACAGTGTACTAGGTCCTGAAACTATAAAGAGATCTATAAGACCATGATCTCTACCCACATGACCAAAAATCTACTACTAACAGATGTTAAACATAGACATGTCACTTAAAATAGAACTGTCTTTGTCATTGGCTTATGGACCCAAAATCTTACTTATTTGGAATCCAGGTTAAAAAGGATAGGAGATGCAGTAATTTAACTGCCTTTTCAACTAAGAACTATACAGTATTTTGAGTCATTGTTATTAAGCGGTAAATGGAGAAGCAGAACCTTCCTTTGTCTTTAAACTTTTCAATTTCTTTCTTTTTTTTTTTTTTTCTGAGATGGAGTCTCGCTCTGTTGCCCAGGCTGGAGTGCAGTGGTGTAGTCTCTGCTCACTGTAAGCCCCGCCTCCCAGATTCACCCCATTCTCCTGCCTCAGCCTCCCGAGTAGCTGGGACTACAGGCACCTGCCACCATGTCTTGTATTTTTTGTATTTTTAGTAGAGACGGGGTTTCACTGTGTTAGCCAGGATGGTCTCGATCTCCTGACCTCGTGAGCCGCCCACTTCTGCCTCCCAAAGTGCTGGGATTACAGGCGTGA
Source organism: Theropithecus gelada (assembly GCF_003255815.1). Classification (NCBI taxonomy): domain Eukaryota; kingdom Metazoa; phylum Chordata; class Mammalia; order Primates; family Cercopithecidae; genus Theropithecus; species Theropithecus gelada. The sequence goes on along the minus strand of NC_037671.1, from coordinate 45,705,791 downwards.
GCCACCGCACCCGGCCCATAAACTTTTCAATTTCTTACCTTCACAAGTAGCTGGTGCTGCTGCTGTATCCTTGAGATCTACAGAAGAGAGATTCCTCAGTAATTAATACCAACATGAGAGATCCTCATAAAATGGTAATGGACTATTTGGGAGTATAGTTTTTATATCTCCTGAGATGCTTAGTGCTAGTTAGGGTTTGAGGAGACTCAGCAACAGGAATTAATCTGGCACAGGAAACTCCTAAATTAACCAGTTAATGTTCCCAAGAGGTAGAAGAATTAGAGGACTGTAGTTCAAGCCTTAGGTTGGAAAGACTGTGCTATTGGGATTCATCTAAATACTGCTTCTGACTTCACAGTGAGTAAGGCCCTCTATACTGTAACTATTTTACTGCAAAGGGGTGGTGGGATTTCCATTGGTTGCTGTCATTCTGGGTGGAATCGACTTATTTCCTTGACTTTTTTCTACTTCTTCCAGGCTCTGAATTTCTGGTTCCCATCAGTGGATTTTATTGCCAGCTCTGTGAGGAATTTTTGGGGGATCCAATTTCTGGGGAGCAACATGTGAAGGGTCACCAACACAATGAGAAATACAAGGTTGGTCTCTGTAGTAGGCTGTGGAGTTTCCAACTTTTCTGAAGTAATTATTTTGACTTTGTCAAATGGCTTCCGAGCCAGAAAAAGCCACTGACACTTCAAATTCCATATAACCTCTTAAGTTCTCCTCAATCCTAGTGGGAAATGCTCAGCAGATAGCATCCCGTATGTCCTTGAGGAAGATTATTCTGGGGATTTCTACTGAATGAATTCTAACAGTGGCAGGGCCAATATTTTTTTCTCTTGTATTTTCACCAGTTTTTGAGCCTTTATCTTTTTTCTTCCCAGAAATATGTGGATGAAAACCCATTATATGAGGAGCGGCGGAATCTGGACCGCCAAGCTGGCTTGGCTGTGGTCCTAGAGACAGAACGGCGACGGCAGAGTGAGCTAAAGCGCAAACTTAGTGAGAAACCAAAGGAGGAGAAGAAAGAAAAAAAGGCAAAAGCTGTGAAAGAAGTAAAGGAGGATGATAAGGTCTCTGAGAAATTAGAAGACCAACTCTCTGAGGGTAGGAACTCCCCTGAAAAAGCTGAAAATAAAAGGAACACTGGCATCAAACTCCAGTTAAAAGAAGAGGTAAAGAAGGAATCACCAACATCATCTTCTTTTGGGAAATTCAGCTGGAAGAAGCCAGAAAAAGAAGAGGAGAAAAGTTCAGTGGTGACCCCAAGTATTTCTAAAGAAGAGATTGTAGAAAGTAGTAAGGACAAAGAGGATGGCAAAGCTGAAGCTGGGAAGGCAAAGCCCATCAAAATCAAGCTCTCTGGGAAAACTGTTGTTGCACATACCAGCCCTTGGATGCCTGTTGTGACAACTTCAACACAGACTAAGATCCGACCCAACCTGCCTATCCCATCCACAGTACTCCGCAAGTCATGTTCAGCCACAATGAGCAAGCCAGCCCCTCTTAACACCTTTCTGTCTATTAAGTCCTCTGGAACCACTGCTAAACCTCTGCCAGTGGTTAAAGAGTCTTCAGCTGATCTCCTCTTACCTCCAGACATCATCTCCAAAGCATTTGGAGGGGAAGAGGTGATTCTAAAAGGGTCTCCAGAGGAAAAAGTGGTGTTGGCTGAAAAGAATGAGCCATCTCATTTACCTGAACAAATACTACCACCACCACCACCCCCACCTCCACCACCTCCACCACCCCCCATTATACCTCATCCAGCTGCCCCGTCTCCTGCTCAAGCAAATGCTATCTTGGCTCCAGTAAAATCAAACCCAATTGTATCTCAGACTCTCAGCCCTGGCTTCGTGAGTCCTAACATTTTGAACCCAGTGTTGCCTGTAGCCATCATGGCCTCAGCACAGCCAGCTGCCATTCCTTCTGATGAGACCGCTCCTGGGGTGAGTGAGAGTGACCGAGACCAGACCCTGTTCTCTGTGTTAGTACGTCCTCCACCACCCCTGTCAAGTGTGTTCAGTGAACAAGCCAAAAAATTAGAGAAGCGAAATTCATGCTTAGCCACTGCCAATGCTAAGGACCTGTATGACATATTTTATAGTAGTGGTGGAAAGGGGGGCCCTGAGACTAAGGGTACCTCTGAGACTAAGCTAAGTGGTGGTCCATTGGCCAATGGGGAAAATAGCAACCTCTCTAGAACCAAAAGTTCAGACACCTCTTCTACTTATCCTTTGAACAGCAGTGCATCCCAAGAGGAGTTGCATCAAGATGAGGGTTTGGTCACTGCTCCTATAGTTAGCAACTCTGAAAAGCCCGTTGCAAAAACTCTGGTGGCCCTAGGGAAATGGTCAGTTGTAGAACATGTAGACCCAAAAAGCACAGGTAGCACCTATGGCTTCCTACAGCCTCTGACAAGGTTGTGCCAAAGCAGGCCTTATGAAACAGTTACCCCAAAGACAGACACGTTGGCCATATGGACCTCTAGTTCCTTCCAGAGTGACACTTGTAGGGATATATCTCCAGAGAAAAAGAGTGAGCTTGACCTGGGAGAGCCAGGACCACCTGGTGTAGAACCACCTCCTCAGCTGTTAGATATACAGTGCAAAGAATCTCAGAAGTTGGTAGAAATCCACCTCAGAGAATCTGTTAACCGGGATAAGGAAAGCCAAGAGCTCCGTAAATCTGAGGATTGTAGAGAAAGTGAGATAGAGACAAATACTGAACTAAAAGGAAGGGAGAAAGAGCTGTCTGAGGGGATAGTTGATGAGGGAACAAGTACCAGCATTGGACCCCACAGCACAGAAGATTCTAATTTGAACCATGGGAACAGATACATGTGGGAGGGAGAAGTAAAACAGCCCAACTTGCTAATGATTGACAAAGAGGCTGAACAGTCCAATAAATTGATGACAGGAAGTGAAACTCCAAGTAAAGTAGTGATCAAATTGAGTCCACAGGCTTGCTCTTTCACAAAAGCAAAATTAGACTCATTTTTATCAGAAGCTAGGTCTTTACTCAATCCACAAGATACACCTGTGAAAATTTCTGCCCCAGAGTTGCTGCTTCAGTCCCCACCCAGATCAGCTGTGTGTTTAACAGATAGTCCACAAGAACAAGGAGTTTCAGTTGTTAGTGAGGAGGGGCTAGGAAATTCAGCTCCAGAATCAGCTTCTAGAACTTCTAGGTACAGAAGCCTCAAACTCAAGAGAGAAAGATCAAAAGACTTTCAAGTTAAAAAGATCTATGAGTTGGCTGTTTGGGATGAAAACAAGAAGAGGCTAGAGACCTGGGAGAGCCCAGAGAAACCAAAAGCAGAAGCACTGGAGCTACAAGATGTCCATCCAGAGTTAACAGTGACAATAGAAAGCAAGGCCCTGGAAGACTTTGAAGCTACAGACTTAAAGGTAGAGGAGCTTACTGCCCTGGGGAATCTGGGGGATATGCCTGTTGATCTCTGCAGTACTCGAGTAAGCCCAGCACATAGATCCCCAACTGCCTTGTCTCAGAAAGTGTGTGAAGAAAATTCTGTATCACCTGTAGGGCGTAATTCCTCCACTCCCACTGACTTTGAACCAATCCCATCTTTTTCTGGGTTTCCGTTAGATTCTCCCAAAACCTTGGTGCTTGACTTTGAGACAGAGGGTGAACGAAACTCATCTAATCCCAGGAGTGTTAGGATCCCTTCTCCTAACATTTTGAAAACTGGACTTAAAGAAAATGTTGACCATGGCTTGGGGGGCCTAGAGGGAACACACCAGGCCCTTGACCTGTTAGCAGGAGGAATGATGCCTGAGGAAGTACAAGAATCTTCCCAATTAGACAAACAAGAGTCACTCAGATTGGAATTAAAAACAATTAATTCTGTAGGCCTTGGGCCATCTCCTTGCCTTCCAGACCTTGTTGACTTTGTCACACGGACCTCTGGAGTTCAAAAAGATAAACTATGTTCTCCACTCTCTGAGCCAGGTGACCCTTCTAAGTGTAGTTCCCTGGAGTTGGGGCCATTACAGCTAGAAGTATCGAATGCATCCATCACAAAGGTGGCAATTCTGCAAGTAGATGATGACAGTGCCGATCCTCTGAATTTGGTTAAAGCTCCAGTGTCAAGATCCCCTCCAAAGGAGCAGGTAGTTGAAGACAATATGGTCCCTCAGGAAATGCCTGAACAGGAAGCTACGGTTGGTGCCATCCAGGACCACTCAGAATCCAGTGTTCACAACTAAGAATAAATACCTAGAGCTACTTGTGAATGAATCAAATTGGCTTCTAGAAATCAGATGCCCAGATGATCCAGGACTAGTTTGCTATCTCATCTGGAACCTACACTAAGAGATGCAGCCAGCATCTTACAGTAAATATTCATGGAAGCTAAAAAATTTACCTCTTTTCCTTTTCCCTTTCCCCTTAAAACACCAGACAAATCGATAACTTCTATATATATATCTGTAAAAATGTATTTTCTGTTAATTTTTTTGGCCAATTTATTTTCTCCCACTTTGTCATTAAAATCAAATGTCTAACTGGCTCACCACATAGTGTGCTTTGATTGTATTTTGGCTTTGACTCTGCCATTTCTGAAACGTGGGGGAGGATGGAGGCAACTGACCTCTCCAATTGCTGTGTTGTATTCCTACCCAATTTCCTGGGCAGTTGATGCATCTCTGGGAAAAACACCAGAAAGCTTGCTGAAATGGAAAACTTGGAAGAATTGTTCATCTCTTAGGCTTTCATTTGGATGGGCCTGCCTTAACATTGTTTGAAATGCAGCGTGAGTAGCTCTTTTGTTTACTGTTTATACCCCTTAATTGGCATGTCAACTCCTGTACTTCCCTTACTATATTAACCTTTCTTGAGATGCATTGTCCTGCTAACCCACAAACCTGTTTGGAAATAAACATGGAAGAATATCTGGCAGGCAGGCTTTTAGAAGACGACAAATCGGTAAGACTTATTCATGGTTTATTGCCAGGAGCAGATATGCTTTAGAGATCACTTTTATTTTTGAAATGGCCTTTGTTCATTGTATTGTGATCCAATAACACTTTGTATGAAATTGTTTGGCAGCCATTTCTGTTGTGAAGGGGTAGAAGATCTCTGAAACTTGTCTTGAGATTGAACTCATTCCCTGTTCCACAAACCCATATGTATCCTTTCCTCTACCACCAATTTATTTCCACCATAGTATGATGTTTTGGGTTGTATATTTGTTAAAAAGATTAAAGAATTTATGAGTTGGCTTGGACAAGTTTAACTTTATTTTTAATGTGTTAATTACTTGGAATAAATGCATTAATCTCATGTTTCCTTCTGGATTTTTGTTTTGAAATCGCACACATTTGAACTCCAAAGGAAAACTAGAACAATGAATCCCTGCTGCCCTATTGTCTAACCACACCCCCAACCATGCTTTCCTCACTTGTCAGAACTACTTCATGCCACAATGTTAGGACATATAGTCTGCCCCAGCGCAGCCTGGATGAGTAGTGAGTAGGCAACAGTTGTCTGGTATTGGCATCTTCCTATTGTGAAGCTTTTTACATACCTTTGTGTTGACTCTCCATAGATTCTCCTGGGAACTGAGCTCCCCTAGGACAATCAGGTTCCTGCTCTTGGGAATTAGGGAGCTCAGTCCTCAGATTTTCTATCTCTGTCCCAGTTTCCTCTTGATAGCCCTGTTGTCAGCAGTGTATAACCTGACTCAACAGGGCCTTCAGAGTCCTATTTACCCACCTGTTCCTGAAAGATAATACAAAATTACTGATCTGTATTCCCCCCCCCCCCCATTTTTTTTTCCCCGTTTCCTTATGTACAGAACTATAAAATCCCTAGGTCAACTTTGAGAAGGATTTTAAATTTTTCTTAATGTCAATTTAGAAGTCATTCTGGCCTCTCTTTATCATGTTATGGAAATGGCACAGATTTGGGAGAGCTAGATCCTTGACTATGCCTCAGTCATTTACCTTGCTGTGATTTTAGACAAGTTAGTTTACCTTACTGTGTCACAGAGTTGTTTTGTGTTGTTTCCTTTGAGATAAGGATCGTTATCTTTATCCTAGCACCAATATGTACAGGATCAGGGTATCCTGCCCGTGTCACCTTTCTAGTCCTGGTTTTTAGGACAAAGCCTGAGTTCAATGCAGTTTTCTTGCTTGGAAACCATAGACTAACTCAAAAGGTGCCATTTAGAAGAGTTTAAACCCAAGTGAGCTTCAGGGAGATTTGTTTTCCCAGAGAACTACTCCCTCCCTGTTCTAGCAGGTTATCTATAGGAATTCAGGGAACATAATTTTTAACGCCAATTTGTGCTGATTTTCAGTCCTGTTCACTTAGTTCCACTTCCCTTTAGGGCAGGACCAGTGGTTTTAGGGAAGGAGGAGGAGATCCCAATCCTAACCTTACTCCCTCAGAGGGCACTGGAATCTTACTCTCTAGATTAGGAGGGGACCACTTGAAAGGAGTGAGAAGAGAAAAGAGGCAAAATTTATTGTAGGAAGGGCAGAACTAGTTCAGGTAGCTAGGGCTGGAGTACTTTGAGCCTAAGCTTTGGTAGTAACTCTTTGTATTCTCTGGATAACTTCAGGATTTACACCAAAGGCATCTACCAATTTGCGGGTTTTTCAAAAATAATGCTCACTTAAAGAGTTATGGGAGTGGCATTCTTTATATCTTCCTTGAACCAGCAGAGGGAGAACTTTTAGGAATCTGTATTCTGGGCAGGAAGTGTTGCTGCCTCCTTCCTTTTGGTTAGTGGGATCTAGCTTTGGAACCTATCCAGAGAAGACAGGTGAAAGGAAGGACAGAATTCTAACCCAGTAGCTGGAGATAGAGCATATTTTTTTGTTGTTGTTCTCTACCATCACAGTACTGAATAAACTTTCAACTTAGGAGACTTAGGCACATGGAAGAAATGGGCCCTGAATTTTAAATGCAGCTTATGGTGTAATATAACTATGTTTTAAATTTTACAAACATCAGGAACAACTTTTATCAGACATCCTCAATTGTGAGAGCAGATGATCAGTAATTATGTTTAAATTTAGGCAAATACCTAATTTTACCTAAGGTGTACAAATAACCCCCTAAAAATTCCCCTTGGCCTTGAAAATGGGGGCGTTCTGCTTTACAAACCGTATTATATTCACAGGGCACATAATACTCTCTGTTAGTATTGCTGAATAATATAGTTAAGTATTCTTACTTCACCTATGACACTTCATCTTTCAAAAAAGTCAGAAAGTTAATGTTTTGGTAGCAGAGCATGCCAGCACATAGTCCATTTATCGGTCTGCCAGGTTCAGGGACTAAGGAAGAATGGGGTGGGGAGGTGGACATACAGGACACATGCATCCAATAGGAACATGAAGTGTAATTTTAAAAGTTGGAGGACGGTTCAGAGAGGATGTAGCCTGTAACAGAAATAAGTGAGGTAGTTTCATATATATATATGTGTGTGTGTGTGTGTGTGTGTGTGTGTGTGTGTATGCTTTGTTAATATATTAATATATATCCCTAAACCTTGGTTCTCACCTTAACAAAGCTTACATACCAAATTTACGATAAGAACCTAAACAAAGTCTGTATTTATTAACAATTTATGTGAGAACATGGACAAATGGAAATAGTTTTGTGAGTCCATCTCTTCTTTAGAGTTTAAAATTGCAATCATGTTTATGTAATTTTTAACTAAGTTATGTATACAATATTCATTGATAAGCCACGAAGTTGAATTTATAATGAAAATCTTCTAAAAATCACAACTCTTCTGATTTGCCCTCAACCCATATACACTTTCAGAAGAATACATATAAAACATGTATGTTTATGTTGTAGCACTTAACATGGTTGTAATTTTACATTTATGTTTCTTTGATTAATATATGCTCCCCTTAAGTACATCATAAACTCCCCAAAGCAAGAAGTCTGCCTTTGCTTACTATTTTTTAATCATTGTATTCACAGTGCACAGTTGTCTGGCATATAGCAGGTGCTCAATAAAAATTCATTGAAAGAATCAATGTGGTAATAGTAGCTGTTTTTATTAACAAATTGTGAATACTTAGCAAATTATAAGTCGGTAAAAACTGTAAATTGCCTATTGTATTTTCTGGGTGTTTAGCACTCTAGAAACCAACTGTCCTCTTGCTTCTGTCCTGGGTCTTTGTATACAAAGCACTTTATCAGTGAGGCATGTCAAGGTTGCCAGTGGTTCCCTCACTTCAACAGCATTCTGGAATAGTGGTGCCAGGCCATGATGGGAACACTGCTTCTGCAGCTCCTAGAAGAGAAACTGAGGATGAAAAGGAGTTAAACTGACCTTACAATTAGCAAAAAAAAAAAAAAAAGGTTTTGGGGATCCAGTTTTCAGATGGCCCCCTTTTTCTCCCAGCCAGACTTCATAAACATGTTGAAGTCAGTCAAACCCCAAACCCCTCTGATTTAGTTGAAGAAGTAATTCAGCGCTTTATGATCTCCAGCATCCTCTTGTCATCTCATCAAAACTAAATCGTAACCAAAAAAGGTTGCCTTTGGGAGAGGGAAAAGGAATGCTATCACTTTTTATTTTGTATCTTCTGTTTTGTTTCAACATTGTGACCATGAAAATGAATTTTATGTAAAATATAAATGTTTTATAAACAAAATATGTACACATGCACACATATATATGTATAAAATAATATGTAGTAAGGGTTATCCAGTGCTGTGGAATTATAGGCCAGTTTTTTTTTTTAACCCCTCTGTATACTTTTCCGTATTAAAATTATTTTTTTTAAGTCGTGTGTCTCCTACTCAGTGCATCCCTGTTTTCCTTCACACCTCTTGTCTGTTTTCCATCGTCACAAATAGGTGCTGCTGCTTTTCCCTCAAGACTTCCTAAATTCTCCTGTTCCCATCAATGCTGGGCAACATGCTTTCTTCGAGAATGTCTTACCATTATTTCCTTTTCCCTCTCTTCCTCTTCCCATTCTTTCCCCAACCTCTATTGACCTGGTTGTTTGTATTCATTAATGTTGTACAAGCACTTGGACATTAAATGATATAACTCAAGATACCTGTTTCACAAAGTAATACAGGTACACAAAAGATAACAAAATATTTGTCACATGCAAAAAGACAGAAGATAACAAATTTAGATGTAATGATTTAAAGATTTATAGACTTTGGTTCCATTTGTGGAGGATCAGGCAAGAAAGGAGTTTTGTAGAAAATAAGGGAAATGAGTATGTTTAAGAGAAGTGAATGAACAGGGTGAAAACAGAGGCACAGTTACATAACAGGGAGAACAAAAGGTAGAGAATGTGGAGAAAGATAGAGATAAAATCAACCATATTAAGTTATTATTTTATTTCATCTCTCTGATACTCTGCCCCTGCCAAGCTTCCACCCAGCCTTCCTGTAACCACCTTCCTAAGGATGACTATTGATCACATTGTTACGACTCTCACCCTCTTATCTTCCTTTCTTTTCAGGGGCAATTCCAAAAGTCTTCAGATTTCCAAAAGGAAGGACCGCAGCAGACATTTCTGCCCCCAGAAAGGCAGGGCTAGAAACCACGGAGGCCATGGAAATGATGGGTGCCCTTGTGGCCAGTAGACAATCACCTGAAGGATCTGACTTCCAGAAGGTGGGTGTGGCTGCTGGGAGTGGGGATAAGTTGTAGAGAAGATCCTGTCATTTTAGCTTCCAGAAAATGGTGAGTTGGGTGAGTGAATATGTATATTGTACTTGCAGAGGATGAACAAGATTAGAATGTACAAAGGGTATGTATTTTAGACTTGCCACTCCTCACCTCATTTAGCATTGAATAAATTATTCCTGAAGTCCCATCTCTCATTTTGTGCCATGATACTTACATTAAAGCTATAGAGTTCAGGTGTTCATATTCTTCCTGGGCCCTGGACTCCAATGTGCCCCTAAGTAGAACATCTCTTATCTTGGTTCTAGCCTCTTTTATTGGTCCATACAAAGACAAAGTGAAATTGGGTATGTCCTTAGAGGATTGGGGTATGAGTAAGCAAAGGAGACTCAATGAAGCGGGGACAATCACAAAGGATATGTTTGATCCTTCAATATCAGACTTCAGGGCAGCTGTCCATCAGTTTTGTTTTTTTTTTTTTTTTTTTTTTTTTTGAGACGGAGTCTCGCTCTGTCACCCAGGCTGGACTGCAGTGGCCGGATCTCAGCTCACTGCAAGCTCCGCCTCCCGGGTTCACGCCATTCTCCTGCCTCAGCCTCCCGAGTAGCTGGGACTACAGGCGCCGCCACCTCGCCCGGCTAGTTTTTTGTATTTCTTAATAGAGACGGGGTTTCACCGTGTTAGCCAGGATGGTCTCGATCTCCTGACCTCGTGATCCGCCCGTCTCGGCCTCCCAAAGTGCTGGGATTACAGGCTTGAGCCACCGCGCCCGGCCTTGTCCATCAGTTTTTAACTCAGTCTTGTACTTGTCCCACACACATTGAAATCTCTGGTACACAGTAGCAGGCAAGCATCATTTCAAAACACCAAGGAAACTCCTTACTCTCTGCTCATTTAAAATGCCAGTAGGGGACCAGGCATGGTGGCTCATGCCTGTAATCCCAGCACTTTGGCAGGCTGAGGTGGGTGGAACACTTTGAGACCAGGAGTTTGAGACCAGAGTTTGAGACCAGCCTGGCCAACATGGTAAAACCCCATCTCTGCTAAAAATATAAAAATTAGCCAGGTGTGGTGGCGCATACCTGTAATCCCAACTACTCAGGAGGCTGAGGCAGGAGAACTGCTTGAAACTGGGAGGCAGAGGTTGCAGTGAGCCAAGATCATGCCACTATACTCCAGCCTGGGCAACAGAGCAAGACTCCATCTTGAAAAAATAAAAAACAAAATCCCAATAGGGGCTGGGCATAGTAGCTCACACCTATAATCCCAGCACTTTGAGAGGCCGAGGTCAGCAGATCAGTTGAGCCCAGGAGTTGAAGACCAGCCAGGCAACATAGTGAGACCCTGTCTCTACAAAATATAAATTAGCCCGGCATGGTGGTCCATGCCTATAGTCCCAGCTACTCAGGAGGCTGAGGTGGGAGGATCGTTTTGAACCCTGGAGGTTGAAGCTGCAGTGAACTGTGATTGCACCATTGTACTCTAGCCTGAGCAACAGAACAAGACCCTGTCTCAAAAATAAATTTAAAAAAAATTAAAAATGGGCTAGGCGCGGTGGCTCATGCCTCTAATCCCAAAACTGTGGGAGGCCAAGAGGGGCCAGATCACCTGAGATCAGGAGTTTGAGACCAGCCTGGCCAACATGGCGAAACCCTGTCTCTACTGAAAATACAAAAATTAGCTGGGTGTGGTGGCACATGCCTATAATCCCAGCTATTTGGGAGGCTGAGACAGAATTTCACTCTGTCACCCAGGCTGCAGTACAGTGGCACCATCTTGGCTCACTGCAACCTCTGCCTCCCAGGTTCAAACGATTCTCCTGCCTCAGCCTCCCGAGTAGCTGGGATTACAGATGTGTGCCACCATGCCAGGCTAATTTTTGTATTTTTAGTAGAGACAGGGTTTCACCATGTTGGCCAAGCTGGTCATGAACTTCTGACCTCAAGTGATCCGCCCACCTCGGCCTCCCAGAGTGCTCAGATTACAGGCGTGAGCCACCATGCCTGGCTGGTTTTGATTTTGATTTGTAAATCCAGGCACTTTTAGAGTCCTGGAGGTCTAGTTTACTGCCCAAATAATCTTTGGTTTTAGTAACTTTCGGGACTATTCATGATATAAGCAAAGCCATCAGTGGAATAAGAAGTCAATAAAGGGCAAAAAGTACCTCAGGGGGCCTCATGCTACTGATATATTAGTTAAGGATTACTTATTCCTGAGGCATGACCTGGTGGATGAAGCAATGGAAAGCAACCTGGTGCCAGGGCTGCCAACACGTTGTCACCACCACTTTCTCTCCTTTGTTCCAGCCCAAGATCTGTTTCTCATCAACTGTCACATTCCCCTGTTCAGAGACAAAGATGTTGGTCACAAGCTTTCATACAAACTATGACTCACAGCCCTACCTCCATCCCCTGCTTTGCTGCTTAGACCTCAGTTCTCCAGTGGTGTCTCAGTTGCACTGATCTGGGAGATAGGTGAGGGAAAGGGAACATTTTTTAGAATACTGTTTTTCCTTTTGGACTTCTTTTTTCTATTATTATTATTCAAAAAGCTTCATTTTTATTTAGCTTTCTGACTTTTCAACACTTTCACGATTTTCTGCTCTTTGATAAGGAAAGCACGCTTGATCTTGTCATGAACACATTTAACACGCATGGAACCAGCATAGGCTCTGCTGACATGTCTTTCTGTTTTGCACAATCTCATAAGAACTTCAGGTCTCACAGTACAAACCCCTTTAAGTTGGCCTGGGCACACACCACATGCAGAATTTGGTGCTTTCCCAACCTTCTTGGTATAAAGGTAAACAATTATGTTACCAGGGGTTTGGGACAGCCTAGTTTTGTTAGAGGCTGTATTGTAGGAAAGCTTACAATGGTATGTCAAATGTTGGACCATTCTAAGTGCCCCTACCCAAGCTCAAAGGACTGCTCCTGAGAGCTGTAGGCTTCCTCAACTTTTCGATGGTGGCCGATTGTAAAGGAAATATAGACAGGGGAAAGAGAACTCACATGTATTATGAATGATGAAATATTTAAGATCTTTTTTATTGAATTACAGTTAATATTTGAATTTCACATAACATAAAATTCACCTTTATTTTTTTGAGACAGGGTCTTACTCTCTCGTCCAGGCTGAAGTACAGTGCCGCAATTATGGCACACGGCAGCCTCCACCTCCTGGGCTCAAGTGATCCTTCCACCTTAGCCTCCCAAAGTGATATGATTAGAGGCGTGAGCCACTGTGCCTGGCCAGATTCACCGTTTTCAAGTGTATAGTTTTGTGATTTTTAATATCTTCAGTGTCGTACAACTGTCACCACTATCTAATTCCAGAACATTTCCTTCATCCTCTAAAAAAACACATACCCATTAGCAGATACTCCCAGTTACCCCTACTCCTAAGCCACTGGCAATCACCGGTCTCCTTTCTGTCTCTATGGATTTGCCTGTTTTGAGCATTTAATATAAATGGAGTCATACAATAAATTTCTTTTGTGTCTGGCTTCTTTCACTTAGCATAATGTTGTCAAAGTTCATCCATGTTATACCATGTATCATTATTTTGTTGTATTTTATGGCTAATTATTCCACTGTATGGATGTGCCATGTTTTGTCTACCAATTGTTGGACATTTGGGCTATTTTCATATTTTGCCTATTATGAATAATCTATGAACATTCATATGCAAGTTTTTGTGTAAATATATGTTTTCAGTTCCCTAGGGTACATAACTAGGAATATATAGTCATATGGTAACCATTTAACTTTTTTTCTTTTTCTTTTTCTTTTTTTGAGATAGAGTCTCGCTGTTGTTGCCCAGCCTGGAGTATAAAGGCACGATCTCAGCTCACTGCAACCTCTGCTTCCTGGGTTCCAGCAATTCTCCTGCCTCAGCTTCCCGAGTAGCTGAGATTTCAGGTGCCTGCCACCATGCCCAGCTAATTTTTGTATTTTTAGTAGTGACAGGGTTTCACCATGTTGGCCAGGCTGGTCTCAAACTCCTGACATCAGATGATCCACGTGCCTCGGCCTCCCAGAGTGCTGGGATTACAGGGTGAGCCACTGTGCCTGACCCCATTTAACTTTTTTCTAAGTAAACTTTTATATTAAAGTACAATGTTCATATTTTAAAAACAGGCTGGGCACAGTGGCTCATGCCTGTAATCCCAGCACTTTAGGAGGCCAAGGCGGGAGGATCACTTGTGTCCAGGAGTTCAAGACCAACCTGGGCAAAAAAACGAGACCTTGTCTCTACAAAAACTAAAAAAATTAGCTAGGCATGGGAGCAGCTGCCTTTAGTCCCAGCTACTCAGGAGGCTGAGGTGGGAGGATTGCTTGAGGCCACAAGGTGGAGGCTACAGTGAGCCATGGTTGCACCACTGCACTCTGGCCTGGGTGATAGTAAAACCCTGTCTCAAAAACAAAAACAAAACACGTTACAAGCGTGAAGCTTAACAATTTCCCAGAGTGAATAGACCTAGGTAACCAATACCCAGATCAAAAAATAAAATATGACCAACACCCCAGAAGCTCCTCTCATGTTATCTTCCAGTTACCACTTCCCCAAAATGTAACCAGTAATCTGACTGTTACAACAATTTCTGGTGCTTTTTTAAAAAGAGTCAAGGTGAAATTTTCATCACCCAAAATAAAACCCTATTTCCCTTAAGCAGTTAGTCCCCATTCCTACCTACCTGCAGCCCCTGGCAGTCACCAATCTGTTTTCTATCTCTATGGATTTACCTATTCTGGACATTTCATATAAATAAAATCATACAATGTGTGACCTTTTGTCTGTATTTTTTCACTTAGCATAATGTTTTTGAGATTCATCCATGTTGTAGTATGTATCATTGTTTTATTCTGTTTTATAGCTGAATAATACTCCATTATATGTTTATATCACAATGTCCATTCATTTGCTGATGAACATTTGAGTTGTTTCCACCTTCTGGCTATTTTGAATAATGCTGCTATGAACATTTCATGCGTAAGTATTTGAGTACCTGTTTTTTTATTCTTTCAGGTATTTACTAGAAGTAAAATTGCTGGGTCATACGGTTACTCTATGGTTAATTTTTTGAGGAATTGCCAAACAGTTTTCCATAGCACCAGAATCATTTTACATCCCTACAGATTATACAGTTTCTCCATAACACTTGTTATTCCCCTTTTTTAAATATAACCATCCTAGTATCTCATTGTGGTTTCAATTTACATTTTCCTTATGACAGCGATACTGAGCATCTCTTTTGTTGTTGTTGTTTTTGAGACAGGGTCTTGCTCTGTTGCCCTGGCTGGCATGTAGTTGTGGGAACACAGTTCACTGCAGCATCAACCTCCTGGGCTCCAGTGATCCTCCCACCTTAGCCTCCTGAGTAGCTGGGACTAAAGGCACACACCACCACACCCAGCTAATTTTTTATTTTTTGTAGAGACGGGGTCTTGCAATGTTGCCTAGGCTGGTCTTAAACTCCTGGGCTCAAGCAATCCTTCTGCTCAGCCTCCCAAAGTGCTGTGATTACAGGTGTGAGCCACCGCTCCCAGCAGTGAACATCTTTTCATGTACTTATTGGCTTTTTTTTTTTTTTTTTGAGACAGAACCAATCTCTCTCACCCAGACTGGAGTGCAGTGGCACAGTCTCAGCTCACTGCAGCCTTCGCCTCCTGGGTTCAAGTGATTCTCCTGCCTCAGTCTCTGTAGTAGCTGGGATTACAGGCATGGGCTATCATGCCCAGCTAAAAATTTGTATTTTTAGAAGAGAAGGGGTTTCACCATGTTGGCCAGGCTGGTCTTGAACTCCTGACCTCAAGTGATCTGCCCTCTTTGGCCTCCCAAAGTGCTGGGATTATAGGCATGAGCCACTGTGCCTGGCCTTATTGGCCATTTTTATATCTTCTTTGCAGAAATATTTATTCAAGTCCTTTACCTATTTTAAAATTGGAATGTTTGTCTTTCTGTTGTAGAATTGTAAGGATTCTTTATATATTCTACATACTAGGTCTTTATCAGATATATGACTTACAACTATTCTCTAGGTTGTCTTTTCAGTTTCATGATGTCCTTTGACTGCCAAATCCAAGGTCTTAAATACTTACCCTTTTGTTTTCTTCTAAGAGTTTTACAGTTTTAGCTCTTATGTTTAGGTTTTTGATCCATTTTGAGCTAATTTTTATATACGGTATGAAGGATCCTCCATTTGTTGCACATGAATATTTGGTTGTCCTAGCACCATTTATTGAAAAGACTGTTTATTTGCCCATTAATCATGGCACCCTTAGTGAAAATCAGTTGGCCATAGATGTATGGGTTTATTTCTGAACTTGTCATTCTACTCCATTGGTTTATATGTGTGGCCTTATGCCAGTCCCACACTGTTTTGGTTACTGTAGCTTTGTAGTATGTTTTGAAATTGAGAAGAAGGAGTCCACCAATCTTGTTCTTTTTCAAGATTGTTTTGACTGTTTGGGCCCTGTTGCAATTTCATGTGAATTTGAGGATCAGCTTTTCCATTTCTGCAAAAAAGCCTTGGAATTGTGATAGGGAATGCATTGAATCTGTAGATTGCTTTGAATATTATCATCTTGATATCAAGTATTCTGATCCCTACACATGGGATACTATTCCATTTATTTAGGTCATCTTTAATCACTTTCAGCAGTATTTTGTAGTTTTTTTTTTTTTTTTTTTCGAGATGGAGTCTTGCTCTGTTGCCCAGGCTGGAGTGCAGTGGTGCGATCTCGGCTCACTGCAAGCTCCACCTCCCAGGTTCACGCCATTCTCCTGTCTCAGCCTCCTGAGTAGCTGGGACCACAGGCGCCCGCCACCATGCCGGGCTAATTTTTTAATATTTTTAGTAGAGATGGGGTTTCACCATGTTAGCCAGGATGGTCTTGATATCCTGACTTCGTGATCTGCCTGCCGTAGCCTCCCAAAGTGCTGGGATTACAGGCATGAATCACTGTGCTCGGCCTATTTTGTAGTTTTTGTGTATGTCTTTCACCTCCATGGCTAAATCGAATACTAAGTATTTTATTATTTTATATGCTGTTGTAAATGTAATTGGTTTCTTAATTTCTTCTCAAAGTATTCATTGCAGGTGTATAAAAACACAACTGATTTTCATGCGTTGATCTTGTACCCTGAAACTTTGCTGAATTCATTTATTTGTTCTAGTAGATTTTGTGTGTGTATAGATTCTTTGGGAATTTTATTTTTTATTATATTATATTTATTTATCTATTTACTTATTTAAGACAGAGTCTTGCTCTGTCACCCAGAATGGAGTACAGTGGTGAGATCATGGCTCACTACACCCTCAGCCTAGGCTCAAGCAATCTTCCCACCTCAGTCCCCCAAGCAGCTGGGACCACAGATGCACACCACCATACCTGGCTAATTTTAAAAATTTATAGAGACCACTATACTGCTCAGGCTGGTCTCAGACTCCTGGGCTAGAGCAATTCTCCTGCCTCAGCCTCCCCAAGTGCTGGGATTACAGGTGTGAGCCACCACACCCACCCTGGGATTTTTATATGCATAGAATCATATCATCTTACAGTAGAGATAGTTTTACTTTTTTTTTTTTTTCTTGCCTAATTGCTCCAGCTAGAACTTCCAATACAATGTTAAATAGCAGTGGTGAAAGTAGCATCCTTGTCTTATTGCTGATCATAAGGGGAAAACTTTAGTCCAAGTATGAAGTTAGCTGTAGGTTTTTCATAGATGCCCTTTATTATGTTGAAGGAGTTCCCTTCTATTCCTAGTGTCTTGAGAATTTTTATTATGAAAGGGTGTTGGATTTTATCAAATATTTTTTCTGTGTCAATTGAGATATGTGGAGTTTTTTCTTTTATTAATGTGGTATATTACATTGATTTTCTTTTCCTTTATTAATTTTTTTTTTTTTTTTTTTTTTTTTGAGAGATGGAGTCTTGCTCTGTTACCCAGGCTGGAGTGCAGTGGCGTAATCTCAGCTCACTGCAACCTCTGCCTCCCAGGTTCAGGCAATTCTCCTGCTTCAGCCTCCTGAATAGCTGTGATTACAGGTGCTGGCCACCACACCTGGCTTCTTTTTCATATTTTAGTAGAGACAGGGTTTTGCCATTTTGGCCAGGCTGGTCTCGAACTTCTGACCTCAGGTGATCTGCCTGTCTCGTCCTCCCAAAGTGCTGGGATTACAGGCGTGAGCCACTGTGCCTGGCCTCTATTGTTTTTCTATTCTTTATTTCCTTTATCTCTGCTCTTAAGTGTTTCTGTTTCCTTCCTCCTGCTAGTTTCTCATTTAATTTACATTTATTTTTTCAGTTCCTCAAGGTGTAATATTTGGTTGTTGATTGGAGATTTTTTTTTTTTTTTTTTTTTGAGACAGAGTCTTACTCTGTCACCCTGACTGGAGTGCAGAGGCACGATCTCAGCTCACTGCAACTTCCACCTCCTGGGTTCAAGTGATTCTCATGCCTCAACCTCCCGAGTAGCTGGGATTACAGGCATGTGCCACCATGCCTGGCTAATTTTTGTATTTTTAGTAGAGACAGGGTTTTACCATGTCGGTCAGGCTGGTCTCGAACTCCTGCCCTCAGGTGGATCTGCCCGCCTTGGCCTCCCAAAGTGCTGGGATTACAGGCATGAGCCACTGCACCTGGCCAGATTGGAAATCTTTTAATAAATAAGTGTTTACAGCTATAATTTCTCTCAGCACAGCTTTAACAGCATCCCATAAGTTTTGAAGTATTGTGGTTTTGTTTTTATTCATCTTAAAGTGTTTTATACTTTCCTTTATGAGTTCTTTGACTCACTGATTGTTTTAAGAATGTATTGTTTATCCAGGTGTAGTGGCTCATGCTTGTAATGGTTTACAGTGTAATCCCAGCATTTTGGGAGGCTGCAGTGGGAGGATTGCTTGAGGCCAGGAGTTTGAGATCATTTCAGGCAACAAAGCAAAACTTCATCTCTACCAAAAGATAAAAATGAAAAAGTTAGCTGGCTGTGGTGGCTTGAGCCTTGTAGTCCTAGCTACTCAGGAGGCTGAGGTGGGAGGATCGCTTGATCCCAGGAATTCAGGGTGCAGTGAGCTATGATTATGCTACTGCACTCCAGCCTGGTTGACAGAGCAAGACCTTGTGTTGTTTAATTTCTATATGCTTGTGAACTTCTCAGTTTTCCTTGTTATTGATTTCTAGCTTCATTGCATTGTGGTTGGTGAAGATACTTGTATGATTTAGGTATTTTTCTAATGTATTGTTTTGTAGCCACACTTGCTTTATGGCCTAACACATGATCTGTCCTAGAGAATGTTTCATACACTTGAAAAAAGTGCACATTCTGCTGTTGTTGGGTAAAGTGTTTTATATGTCTGTTAGGTCTACTTGGTTTAGTGTTGTTTTAAAGTCTTCTGTTTTCTTATCAAACTTCTGTCTAGATGTTCTATTTACTATTGAAGTGTCGTACTGGAGTCTCCAACTATTATTGTAGAACTGTCTATGGTCAGCTCTCCATAACCATGGATTCCATATCCACAGATTCAACCAACAATGGATCAAAAATATTTGAAAAAGTTAAAATAAAAATAGTAATACAACAATTAAAAAATACAAATAAAAACAATTATAGTATACCAACTATTTACATAGCATTTACATTTTATTAGGTATTATAAGTAATCTAGAGATTATTTAAAGTATATAGGAGGATGTGCATAGGTTATATGCAAATAGTACACCATTTCATATAAGGGATTTGAGTACTTGCAGAGTTTGTTATCCAACAGGGGTCCTGGAACCAATCCCCTGCATGTACAGAACAACAACCATATTTCCCTCCCGTCAGTTTTGTCAGTGCTTGCTACATGTATGTTGGGCTTCTGTTGTCTGATGCATGTATGTTTATAGCTGCTATATTTCTTCTTGATCAATTGACCCTTTTATCAATATATAATGACTTTCTTTGTCTCTTGTAACAACTTTTTAATTTTTTTTTTTTTTTTTTTTTTTTTAGAAACAAGGTCTTGCTCTGTTGTTTGGGTAGGCATGAATGCAATGGCAAGATCATAGCTCACTGCAGCCTTGAGCTCCTGGGCTCAAGCAATCCTCCCACTTCAGCCTCCAAGTAACTGTGACTATAGGCTCATGCCATAGCACCCAGATAATTATTTTAAAATTATTTTGTAGAAATGGGGGTCTCACTGTGTTGCCCAGGCTGGTCTTGAACTCCTGGCCTCAAGTGATCCTTCTTCCTCAGCTTCCCAAAGTGCTGGGATTACAGGCATGAGCCACTACATTCAGCCTCTTTTAACAATTTTTTTTGACTTAAAGTCTATTTTATCTGGTGTCAGTATAGCTATCTCAACTCTCCTTTGATTACTATTTCATTCTTTTACTTTCAACCTATGTGTATCTTTGGATCTAAAATGAGTCTCCTTCAGGTAAGAAAAGAACTGTAAACAAAATTTTAAGAAGAATAAAGTAAAATAAAATGAGTCCCTTATATACAGCATATAGTTGGATCATGTTTTTTCTTATCCATTCTGCCAATTTCTGTCTTTTAACTGATGTTTTAGTCCATTCAGGTTACTCTGACAAAATAGCTTAGATTGGGTAATTTAAAAACAACAGAAATTTACTGCTCACAATTCCAAAGGCTGGGAAGTCCAAGATCAAGGTGCTTACAAATTTGGTGTCTGGTGAGAACCTTCTTCCTCATAATGAAAGTCTTTTCACAGTAACCTCACATGACAGAAGGGGCAAACAGGTTCCCTGGCCTCTTTTATAAAGGCACTAATCACATTCATGAGGCCTCTGCCCTCATAGTCTAACCACCTTCTAAAGGCCCTATCTCTAAATGTTGTTATATTGGGGATTAAGTTTTAACATAATTATGAACTAGTTCATAATTATGAATTTTGGGGGAGTCACACAAAAACATTGAGATCATAGCATTTGGTGAGTTTAATTGATTTACATTTAAAGTGATTACTGATGAGAAAGGACTTCTGCCATTTTATTTGTTTTCTATATATCATAACTTGCTTTTTCCTCAATTTTCCAGTAGTTTTTTTTCCAGCCTTTATTTTCCAGCCCTTTTTTTCCCACCATGTTATCTTTTAAATCACGCATTAAGAAAATATGTATGTAAAACTACCTACAATATCATAACTTTACACAAGATGATATAATTCTTGTTTTGTTTTGTTTTGAGACAGGGTCTTGTTCTGTTGCCCAGGCTGGAGTGCAGTGGCATGATCACAGCTCACTGCAGCCTCAATCTCCTGGGCTCAAGCAATCCTCCTACCTTAGCCTCCTAAGTAGCTGGGACTACAGGTGTGTGCCACCACACCTGGCTAATTTTTGTTTTTTGTGGAGACAGGGTTTCACCATGTTGCCTAGGCTAGTCTTGAACTCCTGGGCTCAAGCAATCCACCTACCTTGGCTTTCCAAAATGCTGGGATTATAGGCATGAGCCACAGCGCTGGCCAGATATAATTTTTTTTTTTTTTTTTTGAGATGGAGTCTCGCTCTGTCACCCAGGCTGGAATGCAATGGTGTGATCTTGGCTCACTGCAACTTCCACCTCCCAGGTCAAGTGATTCTCCTGCCTCAACCTCCCAAGTAGCTTGGATTACAGGCACCTGCCACCATGCCCGGTTATTATTATTATTTTTTTTTAGTAGAGACAGGGTTTCGCCATGTTGGCTAAGCTGGTCTCAAACTCCTGACTTCAGGTGATCCACCCACTTTGGCCTCCCAAAGTGCTGAGATTACAGGTGTAAGCCACCACACCCAGCCTTGATATAATTCTTATATGCAAGAAGCATTTCTATTGTATAAAGATACGTGTTTTGTTAATTAGGACCCTTGTGGTTGTGTCAGAAACCTAATACTTTCCATATTGTCTAGTGGTTAGGAAGAAGAAAAAAGAAACCTAATGCAAATAAACTTAAGAAAAATGATGGGAGCGGTGATTTATGGGTTGGTAACCAGGAAACTGAGAGCCACATCCAGAAGGTCAGAGATGTCATCTGGATTCTCTCTTCCCCAGTCCTTCTGCTCTGCTTGGCCTTATTTTCAGAAGTCTCTCTACTCAGAGGCAAGATAGCCCCTTCAATTTCAAGCTGCCTGGTCCTTATAGGCTTCTATCTAGAAATTGAGAGTATATCCTTTCTTATAATACCAGAGTCTCAGGGAAGATTATGATTAGTCTGATTTGAGCCACATTTCCATACCTGAACAATTACTATGGTCAGATGGGTGAAGTACTCGGACCAGGTCCAGGTCACAAGCTCACCATAAGAAGGCAGGGTCTGCCTTATTAAACCACATAGACAAATTTGAATTAACATGGAATAGGGAGAGATGAGGTTCTTCAAAGGAAATGCTTCAAAGTAGAAAATAAAAATATAAAGCTACAAAGGTTCAGTGCCTTCTTTGTAGACTTTCTCTTTGTGGCTTTTTATCAAAAGATCGGTGTTCAGGTTCTTGTCTCCATTAAGATGCTGCCTTCTTTTTGGTGGGGATGGGTAATAGGAGGGTAGAAATTACAAATAACAGCTTTATAGCTCTGCCTGTTCCAAAAGCCCAGGAGAAGAAGAGGAAAAGCCCAATCATTTTGGATTTGGGAAGAGTGTGGAATTTGACTCCTTATTCTGTGACCTTGAGCTTCATAGAGGAAATGAAAGACTCCTCTATAGAAAGGTAAGCATTTGCATTTGTCTAAATCACAAGATTAAACTGTTTTAGCCTCATTAACGTAGCATTAACATAGTCTCATGACCTGTAAGGACTATGTTTGTATATTATTTACAAATTACGCTCCAGACCTTAGTATGAAGATGAAGAAGTTACTAGGACTTCACAGCAATTCCGTGGAGCATTGTCACCATCTAATCAGATTTATAAGCAAGCTGACTACCAAGTTTCACTTCTTTCTTTTTCTCCCCAGTTTCCAGCATATGGATACATTTTTCATGCTGCAAATTATTTGTAGGTAGTTATTTTTATATACTTTCAGATGAAATACACATTTTTAAGTAATACTTGAAAAGCCAAATCCATCTTTGCATGGAAAACCATCATTTAAAGCTATTACTGATTTCTTCACAAACATAGGTTGAAGGCAGCCATAGCAAAGGGTTAGGGGGTCCTTTCCTGCAGTCTTGATTCTGAATTAGTCTAGTTGATACCAGTGAATCACAAAATGTAGCCTACTCAATATCCCTAAGCAGCTAACTACTATTAGCTTTATACAGAGTACTCTCAACAGTTTCATGTAATGGCAAGATGATGCTGGAAAATGAGGGGAAAAAAAATTAAACAGACTCTTGCTAGAGCCATAAATTATGTTTATAACTATACAACAGCAATTCTCTGTGGGTGGGGGGATTAGTATGTTTTAAGAAAGCAAATTCAGCCTTTTTTTGTTTTGTTTTGTGTGTGTTTCCTTTTTAAAAAAGTAATATAAACTACAGAAAGTAAAGCTTTCTAGTTGGAGCAGATATGCAGAAGATGCAATGAGAAAGCAAAAGGTTTACGGGTAATAAGGATTAAGAAACACAACTCTAAAGAAATAAGACTGATTTTTCATTAACTTACCAGAACTGAGTGATTTTCCTTTCAAAAGAGTTACCTAGGAACAAAGTTCTGGGTAATGCCTTAAAAGTCACAGGCATCGCCGGGCACAGTGGCTCACGCCTGTAATCCCAGCACTTTGGGAGGCCAAGGCGGGCAGATCACAAGGTCAGGAGTTTGAGACCAGCCTAGCCAACAAGGTGAAACCCCATCTGTACTAAAGATACAAAAAATTAGCCAGGCGTGGTGGCACATGCCTATAATCCCAGCTACTTTGGGAGGCTGAGGCAGGAGAATTGATTGAACCCGGGAGGCAGAGGTTGCAGCGAGCCATGATCACGCCATTGCACTCCAGCCTGGGTGACAGGGCGTGACTCTGTCTCAAAAAAAAAAAGTCACAGGCATATGACCATGTACTTGAACAAGCCTACAAAGACATAAATGGGTGGAGTTTGTCGTTGTAATGAAATTCACTGCAAAGCTCACCTGACACATAATAGCAGCCTTATTTATAAGGTTGCTTTATAGTTTACATAACACTTCCCCACATTCTCTTATTTGCCACATATTTAATGATAGACAGAATTGTGCCACATGCTAATTAAGCTTAATTAGTAAGTTCTTATGAATGACTATAATTGGTGGGACTTGTTTGTTACCAAAAGCAAATTCTCAGTTCTCTATTTACTTCATTAGTTACCTACTATTTATAGTCAGCATCAGTCTAAGTTATATTTTCTGTTTTATATCATACATGTTGATCCTCATGTATATTAAGAAACAAAACTCCTGGCTGGGCGCAGTGACTCACATTTGTAATCCCAGCACTTTGGGAGGCCAAGGCAGGAGGATCTTTTCAGGCTTGGAGTTCAAGACTAGCCTGGGCAACATAGTGGAACCCCATCTCTACAAAAAATAAAAAATTGGGTATGGTGGCACATGACTGTAGTCCTAGCTACTTAGGAGGCTGATGGGAGGATTGCTTGAGCCCAGGAGTTCCAGGTTACTGGTGAGCTGTGACCTGTACTCCAACCTGGGCAACAGAGCAAGATTGTCTCTTAAAGGAAAAAAGGAAACAAATTCCTGACACCTTATTCCTAGGCAGCTGAACTTCCTTCACTCCAGGACACTGGTTGTTACCAACTCTCAACCTCGACCAGTCCCCCCTTATTCCCACATCTCTCACTAGCACTCATCTGTCACACTCAGGGGGACTTGTATATAACATGTAACATTCACTCACCAGCAAATATTTGTTGAGCACTATGTGCCAGAAATTTGAGCAAGGCACTGGAAATACATGCAACGGTTGGCAAAGCAGCCTGATTCCTGCCCTCATGGAGCTCACAGACTAAGGGGGCAGACAAAGCCCAGATTGGAGTGGAGGATGTAGGCAGGAAGTTACCATATTTATTTTACTTTCTAAACTACAACCTGTCCTTTATCAATAATAAAGATGATGGGCTGGGCGGTGGCTCATGTCTATAATCCCAGCACTTTGAGAGGCCGAGGTGAGTGGATCACTTGAGGTCAGGAGTCCAAGACCAGCCTGGCCAACTTAGTGAAACCTCATCTCTACTAAAACTACAAAAATTAGCTGGGCATGGTGGCATGCTCCTGTAATCCCAGCTACTAGGGAGGCTGAGGCAGGAGAATTACTTGAACCTGGGAGGCAGAGGTTACAGTGAGCTGAGATCATGCCATGGCACTCCAGCCTGGGCAGCAGAGTGAGACTGTCTCAAAATAGTAATAATGATAATGAAGGATCTCTGTTTGTCTTTTATTTCTCATTTAGTTCAACACTCAGGGAAAACACAGCTATCATAGTTTGGGCCCCCTATACCCTCCAGGAGAGGATGGTGGTATAGAAACAGTACTTGGGGTCAGTAACCTGGTATGGAGTAGTTGAGGGGGAGCTGAGGTTAGGCAGGAATTGATGAGGTGAAGATACTGGGGAAGTGAGTTCTCAGAAAAGATGGCTTTGCAAAGGCCCTGAGGCAGAATAGAACTTAACAGGTTCAAGAAGCTCATTTAATGTGGTTGGAGGGGTCGATGCAACAGGAGAAATGGCTAGAAGACTGGAAAAGTGGACGGTCCTGTCTTGAGGATACTGAGAAATCACAAAAAGGTTTTAATGACATTTCCCTGCCCCTTGCATCTCAACCTATTATTTTCCTGGATAGGCCCTCTTATCTTCAGGTATGGAGGTGCTGTGCAGACAAGTGTAGTATCCTTTCAGGCTGAAACTCATGGGCAACTTAGCAAAAACCATGCTTAGGGGGGCATAGAGTGGAAAGAGTATGGGCTCAAGAGTCAGAATGCTTGGGTCTGTATGATGTTTTACAAATTTTTTTTTTTTTTTTTTTTTTTTTTGAGACTGAGTCTTGCTCTGTCGTCCAGGCTGGACTACAGTGGTGCGATCTCAGCTCACTGCAACCTCCGCCTCTCAGGTTCAAGCAATTCTCATGCCTCAGCCTCCTGAGTAGCTGGGATTACAGGCATGCGCCACCATGCACAGCTAAGTTTTTTGCATTTTTAGTAGAGACAGGGTTTCACTATGGTGGACAGTCTGGTCTCGAACTCCTAACCTCAGGTGATGCTCCCACCTCGGCCTCCCAAATTGCTGGGATTATAGGTGTGAGCCACCACACCTGGCCAAATGTTTTACTAATTTCTTAACCTTACCAAGCCACTTTCTTTTTTATACAATTGAGAATTTAACATTTCTACCCTTCATCAGCTCTAGTAATGCCCTCTTTCTAACACAAGTTTCAAGCTCCTCTTTGGAAAAGGAATCACAGAATCATAATTGTTAAATCATGAAGAGACTTTAAAGTTCTATCTGCATATGATATTTGGATCCCTTCTGTAACACTGAGGATCAGTTGGTTTCTTGTCTAGTATTACTCGTGTCCAGAAACAGGAAGTTCACCACTGTCTGAAGCAGCCACTCTGTGTTTGGGCTCTATTAAAAAGGGTTTTGGAGGGGACCTAATCCAAATCTGCTTTCCTGTGTTTTCCCTCCAGGGGTCTTGGTAGTACCCCTAATGCCTTTTCCATGTAACAGCCTTCCAGGGACTAGAAGTCATTATCTCTACAGGACCACTTACTCATTTAGAATGGAAAAGCTTGTTTCTTCAGCTTTTCTTTTTTTTTTTTTTTTTTTTTTTTTTTTTTTTGAGACGGAGTCTTGCTCTGTAGCTCGGGCTGGAGTGCAGTGGCCGGATCTCAGCTCACTGCAAGCTCCGCCTCCCGGGTTTGCGCCATTCTCCTGCCTCAGCCTCCGGAGTAGCTCGGACTACAGGCGCTCGCCACCTCGCCCGGCTAGTTTTTTTGTATTTTTAGTAGAGACGGGGTTTCACTGTGTTAGCCAGGATGGTCTCGATCTCCTGACCTCGTGATCCGCCCGTCTCGGCCTCCCAAAGTGCTGGGATTACAGGCTTGAGCCACCGCGCCCGGCCTCTTCAGCTTTTCTAACAACACTCATCAAACGGTCAATTCATCAAGCAAACACAATCCTGAAACATTTATGTACCTAATAATAGAGCTTAAAAACATGAAGTAAAAAGTTAGTGGGAGATTTTAATAATAATAGCTATCATTTACTGATTATACCTACACTGTACTCAGTGTTAAAGATACACAGATAATTCTCCATCAATTCTATCAAAGTCAAACAAGTAAACAAGTGTCATACAATGTTACAGATACCGTGACAGAGAGGTCTATGCAGGAAAAAGGCAGGGCGGGCACTAAGGGAACAGTCATCTTTGTGAGAAAGAGGCCTGCCTCTAATGGGAGATGACACAAACTGCACCTGAACAATTGAGTAATACCTCCTTTGAGGTGGACTTACCCATTTGTAGTAGTTATTAAAATATCATTTTAGAGACTTTAGTCACACCAACTATTCTTCAAAACATCCACTTTCAGTAACTCAAATGCATTCCCACAAGAAATGTTAATTTTCCCTGTTATTCTTTACATAGCCTCTGTTCTAGTCAATAATGACAACCAGGCCAGGAAGAAACGTGGACTACCATAATTTGCTGTACCTGCAAATGCATAGTGCCAGTGTTTGGAAGGGTGGAGCCTCAATTAGTCTTTCCTAAGCACTGAAATAGAAGAGATGAAGCATATTGTGAGATTAGGCCGTACAATAAAGGCCCTACAAGATGTGAGGAGCAGTAAAGCATTTTCCCTACTGACTCACTGCAAGCTGTGTGAAAGTAACATGGGACTCACGTGAACACCAAGGTTTGTTTCTTTGTGTTGGGCCCTGTGCTAGATGCTGTGGTAAAGATGATCTGCCTAGGCAGATAAGGCAAGCACACAAGGTAATCCAAGACATAAATTGCTAGGAAACCTTGGAAAAGGATTATTTGATGTATCGTGGAAGTTCTGAGAACCTGGGAAGATGAAATTAGCCTTCCTTGAGGAGGCAGCATATCTAAGAATAAATATACCAGTGCAGTCCTCCCAGCCTCCTAAAGTGGGTCCTTCTCTGTGAGAGTCATAGGGAGTAAAAGGCAGTAAACCTGTAGCTTCTTCCTCCAAGAAGAAATTAATGACTCGAAGATATAGAAGTGGCAAACAGGTATATGAAAAGATCATCAACATAACTGATCATCACAGAAATGCAAATCAAAACAGATAACATCTCACCCAAGTTTAAATGGCTTTTATCCAAAAGACAGGCAATAACAAATGCTGGCAAGGATGTGGAGAAAAAGGAATGCTCATACACTGTTGATGGGAATGTAAATTAGTACAGCCACTATGGAGAAGAGTTTAGAGGTTCCTCAAAATCTAAAAATAGAGTGTAGCAATATACGATGTAGCAATCTCACTACTCGGTATATATTCAAAAGAAAAGAAATTAGTGGGCTGGGTGCTGTGGCTCAGGCCTGTAATCCCAGCACTTTGGGAGGCTGAGGTGGGCAGATCACCTGAGATCAGGAGTTCAAGACCAGCCTACCCAACATGGTGAAAACCCCATCTCTACTAAAAATACAAAAAAAATTAATGGTGTGATGGTGTGCGCCTGTAATTCCGGGTACTCGGGAGGCTGAGGCAGGAGGATTGCTTGAACCCAGGAGGCGGAGGTTGCAGTGAGCCAAGATTGTACCACTGCACTCCAGCCTGGGTGACAGAATGAGACTCCATCTCAAAAAGAAAAAAAGAAAAAAAAAAAGCCAAAAAATTAGTGTATCCAAGAGATACCTGAGCCTGGACAACATGGGGAGACCTCGTCTCTACTAAAAATAAAAAATTAGCCAGGTGTGGTGGTATGTGCCTGTAGTCCCAGCTACTCGGGAGGCTGAGGTGGGAGGATTGCTTGAGCCCCGGAGGTCGAGGCTGTAGTCAGCTGTGATTGCACCACTGCACTCAGCCTGGGCGACAGAGTGAGACCCTGTCTCAAAAAAAAAAAAAAAAAGATATCTGCACTCTCATGTTTATTGCAGCACTATTCATAATAGACAAGATATGTAAGAACCCAAGTGTCCATCAACAGATGAATGCATAAAGAAAATGTGGTACACATACACAATGCAGCACTATTCAGCCATTTAAAAAAATGAGATCCTGTCATTTGCAATAATGTGGATGGAACTGGAGGTCATTATGTTAAGTGAAATAAGCCAGTCCCCATCCTCCAACCCACTGGTCTCAAGCCCAAAGAAGAGTTGAAGGCATGGGAGCCAACATTTTATTGAAGAAGCCAGAGACAGAAACAAACTGCATGTTCTCACTTATTTGTGGGAGCTGAAAAAACAATTGAACTCATGGAGATAGAAAGTACAATGATGGTTGCCAGAAGCTGTGAAGGGTAGTTGGTGGGGGTCGGGTTGGTTGATGGGTACAATAAAATAGAAAGAATGAATAAGATTTGATTCATTTGATAGCACAACAGGATGACTACTCCATAATAATTTAATAGCATATTTTTAAATAGTATGATTGGATTGTTTATAACAGAAAGGATAAATTCTTGAGGTGATGGATATCTCATTTACCCTGTACAATACAATGTATTGTATGTACGTTGTATGTACGCCCGTATCAAAATATCCCATATAGGTCTGGTGCGATGGCTCATGCCTGTAATCCCAACACTTTGGGAGGCCAAGGCGGGAGGATCACCTGAGGTCAGAGTTCAAGACCAGCTGGACCAACATGTAGAAACCCCATCTCTACTAAAAATACAAAATTAGCTGGGCGTGGTGGTGCATATGTAGTAGTAGTAGTGTAATCCCAGCTATTTAGGAGTCTGAGGCAGGAGAATCGCTTGAACCCGGGAGGTAGAGGTTGCCATGAGCTGAGATCATGCCATTGCACTCCAGCCTGGGCAATGAGAGCAAAACTCCAACTAACAACAACAACAACAACAAATCCCATATAACCCATAAATACATACACCTACTACGTAACCACAAAAACTAAAAATTATTATTTTTTGAGACCGAGTCTCACTCTGTTGCCCAGGCTGGAGTGCAATGGTGTGATCTCAGCTCACTGCAACTTCTGCCCAGGTTCAAGCAATTCTTGTGCCTCAGTCTCCCGAGTAACTGGGACTACAGGTGTACACCACCATGCCCGGCTAATTTTTGTATTTTTAGTAGAGACAGGGTTTCACCACGTTGGCCAGGTTGGTCTCGAACCCCTGAGCTAATTTTTGTATTTTTAGAGATGGGGGTTTCACCATGTTGGGCAGGCTGGCCTCGAACCCCTGACCTCAAGTGCTCCACCTGCCTCAGCCTCCCAAAGTGCTGGGATTACAGGCGTGAACTATGGCGTCTGGCCTTATTTCTTTTTAAAATAATTTTTAGGCCAGGAGTGGTGGCTCACACCTGTAATCCCAGCACTTTGGGAGGCTGAGGCACATGGATCACTTGAGGTCAGGGGGAGTTCGAGACCAGCCCGGCCAACATGGTGAAACCCTGTCTCTTCTAAAAATACAAAAATTAGCCGAGTGTGGTGGCACGCACCTGTAGTCCCAGTTAATCGGGAGGCTGAGGCAGGGGAATTACTTGAACCCAGGAGGCAGAGGTTGCAGTGAGTCGAGAATGCGCCACTGCACTCCAGCCTGAACATCAGAGCGAGACTCTGTCTCCAAAAAAAGAAAAGAAAAAACAAGAAATGACAGGCAGAAACAAGACAGGAAAATTCAGCGGAAGCTAAAACTAAGGATCTTGAAATATTCCCTAAAACAAGAAACAAATAATGAGAAAGCGTAGAAAAATTTGTTACAGTGTGGAAGGCTTCCACCCTTAGAACTTAACAAGGATGATAAAACAAGTGTTGTAAGTAAAAAGTATTGATGGAGACAATTCAGGAACAGGATTTACCTAAATACTTCATATGAATTGAATCATATGATATGTGGCCTCTTGTGTCTTGCTTTTCTTACTTAATGTTTTTATGGTTTACCTGTATTGTAACATGCATCAGTATTACATTCTTTTTTACGGCTGAGCAATATTCTATCATACGGATATACTACATTTTGTTTATCCGTTATCAGTTGATGAACTTTTGGGCTGTTTCTACCTTTTGACTGTTGTAAATAGTACTGCTATGAACATTCATGTACAAGTTTTTGTGTAGACATATGTTTTCATTTCTCTTGGGTATATACCTAGAAGTGGAATTGCTGGGTCATATGGTAACTCTATGTTTAACTTTTTGTCGAACTGCCAGACTATTTTCCAATTTGGCCACAACATTTTATGTTGCCACCAACAATGTATGAGGGATCCAATTTTGCCACATTCTTGCCAACATTTGTCTTTTTAATTATAGCCATCCTAGTAGGTGTAAAAAAGTATCTTATTGTGGTCCTGATTTGCATTTCCCTAATGACTACTGATGTTCAGCATCTCTTCATGTGCTTATTGGCCATTTGTATTTCTCTAGAAAAACATCTATTCAAATATTTTGCTCACTTTTAATTGGGTTGTCTTTTTGTTATTGCATTATAAGTTATTTATATAATCTAGTTACTAGATCCTTATGAGATCTGCAAATATTTTCTTTCATTCTGTGGATTTAAACTTCTTGAAATATTCTTTGAAGCACTACTGAACTACTTTTAACAAATATTTATCTGGGCATGGTGGCTCATACCTGTAATCCCAGCACTTAGGGAGGCCCAGACAGGTGGATCGCTTGAACCCAGAAATTCGAGACCAGCCTGGGCAACATGGCAAAACCCCATCTCTACAAAAAAAATACAAAAATTAGCCAAGTGTGGTGGCATGAGTCTGTAGTCCCAGCTAGTCCAGAGGCTAAAGTGAGAGGATTGCTTGAGCCGGCGAGTTGGAGGCTGCAATGAGCTATGATGCACCACTACATTCCAGCCTGGGCAACAGACACCCTTCCTGAAATAAACACATTCATTAAAAAGACAAATATTTAAAAATTTTAAAGCAAACCAGATTAGAAATGTGTAGTTGGTGTTCATTATTTATTTATTTATTTATTTATTTTGAGATGGAGTCTCCCTCTTGTCCCCCCAGGCTGGAGTACAGTGGTGCGATCTTGCTCACTACAACCTCCACACCTCCTGGTTCATGTGATTCTCCTGCCTCAGCCTCTCGAGTAGCTGAGATTACAGGCATGTGCTACCATGCCCGGCTAATTTTTGTATTTTTAGTAGAGACGCGGTTTCGCCATGTTGGCCAGGCTGGTCTTGGACTCCTGACCTCAGGTGATCCTCCCACCTCGGCCTCCCAAAGTGCTGGGATTACAGGTGTCAGCCACTATGCCCAGCCGCCTTACAGCTTTAGGAGCAAACGACTGTATACAGACCATGTTTTGAAGCTTCCAAACTGAATCTTGAGTTCATTAAGGGATCCATCATAGTGATAGCTATAGCTGTTATAGCATTTATATGCCAGGCGCTGTTTGGGCACTCTACATGTATTAACCTGTTTAACTCTCATAACAATCCTATGAGGTACAGACTGTTACCATACTTACTGCATAGATGAGAAAATGGAGGCAGAGAGGGAGTGTAAGTAATTTACCTGAAGCCAAAGAGTAGGGTACAAGAGATGGGCTCCAGATTTTGTTGCTTTCAACCATTTGCTATATTGCCAAGGTGGAATTAAAACATTTCAAAGAATGCCTCCTCCCTCGCTTTGGCGAGAGTAGTGTTTTAATGGTGTCTGTACTGTGAACATTTTTCCTGTCCTTACCGCTCCAGAAACTAGTAGTGCTCCCTGTCCAGGTGTCTTCATTGCATATTTGCCTTCCCAGTCTGGAGTCCACTCGGCTTCAAGATCCTCTCTCCTCCCCGTGGGTCTGAGCGAGGCTTTAATGCTCTTTGAAGTAACAGCGAAATAGCCGTATGTCTCCCACGTAGAGTGGTTCTAAATTTTTGGTAGCCAATGTGCGCTGAGGAACAGCGGATTCAGCCCAGGGAGGCTCAAAGCTGGGCCGTGGGTGGAGCCAGCGGAGGGGGCGGAATGAGTCGCGGCGGCGTACCTACTGTGTGCCGTGTGCGTTGCCTGGAGCGGAGCTATGAGCTGGACCTGTCCGCGTTGCCAGCAACCCGTTTTCTTCGGTGAGGCCCGGGCTGCAGAGGGGGCGAAGATGGGGCGAATGGGCGCCGCGTCCCTGAGGACGCGAGGGCTGGCCACACTATGGTCCCAGAAACCCTTTTTCACTTGCAGCGGCTGGTAGTCTACGCACCACCCGCACCCACTCGGGTCTTCTCCCTTCCACCGAGAGCTCTGTGGGGAGTATGAAACCGGAGCGGGATGGAGCTGGCCTCCTGGAGACACTCCTCTCCAGGGAGCAGGGCAGGCCAACCTAATTCCCTAGAGGGCTGAAGGGGGAAAGGAGGGGCCCCAAACTTGGACAGGCTCCTCGCAGCTCGGTTCCACTTTGTCCTCCATAGCTGAGAAGGTGAGCTCCCTGGGCAAGAACTGGCACCGCTTCTGCCTGAAATGTGAGCGCTGTCACAGCGTCCTGTCTCCTGGCGGGCATGCAGAGGTAAGGCCTGGCCAGGGAGTACTGTCCTGTTTACATCACTGCCTCCCACCCGCCAGGCACCAACTCCCAACTTCAGCCCTGGAGACCTGCCAAAGAGAACCTCAGTAGCCAACCCCAAGGCTACACACCTGGTGGATCCCACACCAGCCAGGATTTTGGGAACCTGGGTTGTAACTGTGGATCCCATGGCTTTGGGAGTCAGGATGGGTGGGAAGCAGCATCACCTCCTGAGCTGCTCTTGCTCTTCCTCCCTTGACCATAGTGGAAATATTGTCATGCCAGCCCATCCCCCACCCCTCCTAGGCCCACCAGACTTAGCCAGTGGACAGACACACCTGGTAGCCTGTCTGGAGGAAAGGCCTGTGGGGCATGGCTCCCGCTGGCCCTGAGTAACCCACTTCCCTCTGCTTGTGCCCAGCACAACGGGAGGCCATACTGCCACAAGCCATGCTATGGGGCTCTCTTTGGACCCAGGGGTAAGTACCAGCCTGAAAGGGGCCAGGAGTCAGCAGAACCCTCTCGGTGGCTGGGAGCTGGGGGCTCAAGCCTGACTTCCCCTATTCTCTCTTCAGGGGTGAACATTGGTGGTGTGGGCTCCTACTTGTACAACGCCCCCACTCCCAGCCCTGGCAGCACCACTCCTCTCAGCCCCAGCAGCTTTAGCCCTCCCAGGCCAAGGACTGGCCTCCCCCAAGGCAAGAAAAGTAAGTAAGACTGTGCTCAGCTCCTCCTAGTCCTCCTCCTGACCCTTCCCCAAGCTGGAGTGGAGGGTGGGCCAGGTGGCAGTCTCCTACCCAGCCTTCTGCTTCACATTCTCACAACTTCGTTCTTAGCAAAGTCTTCTCTATCTACCTCCCGCTTTTTTTTTTCTCTTTCTTTCTTTCTTTCTATTCCCTCATGTCAGCTGCTGAGTTAAGATGTAAATTGTTGGGAGGCCAAGGCAGGCGGATCATGAGGTCAGGGGTTTGAGACCAGCCTGGCCAGCATGGTGAAATCCTGTCTCTACTAAAAATACAAAAATTAGCTGGGCATGGTGGCTGGTGCCTGTAATCCCAGCTACGGGGAGGCTGAGGCAGGAGAATCATTTGAACCCAGGAGGCGGAGGTTGCAGTGAGTCGAGGTCATGCCATTGCACTCCAGCCTAGGCAACAGAGTAAGACTCCATCTCAAAAAAAACAAAAAACAAAAAACAAACAAACAAACAAAAAATAGTTAATTGGGCAGATAGCATTATCCCCTCTCCTTGCATCCTCACATTTTACAGGTGAGGAAAGTGAGATCCAGACAGGGCAAATGACCTTGTCCATTCACAAAGCTAGTCAGAGGCAAAGCTGGCCAGGAACTTAGGTCTATCCCAGGCCAGGGCCGTGGAAGGAATAACCTACAGGAGAGGAGTCATTGGGATAAGGCCAGCCTCTCACATTCTCCAACTTTTCTCCTCTGGTCCCTGCTTCCTTCCCTCCATTCCCTGAAGTAGGCAGTGACGCTATGCTCCCCAACACCTGACACCCATGCCCTGGCCAGCTCCTGTATCAGCTCAAGTTTCCTGAGGATTGAGTTGCTAGCAGGGTTGGGATGGTGTGTACCTGAGCCCCTGGGAGGATGACAAGGAAGCAGGTAGTCCCTAATACACATTGGGATGGGGCAGGAGGTGGAGTCAAAGGGGGCTCAGTTCCGGGCCTATAGAAGACAGACTCTTGGGTGCCTGGGTCGAGCACTCTGGAATGAGCATGGCTTTTGGAAGAGGACAGTGCCATATGCAGGCAGGTGCTGGTGGGCATCTCCACCTCAGACCTACCCAGGGCCTCTTCCCCTTAAAGGCCCTCCCCATATGAAGACATTCACTGGAGAGACGTCGCTGTGCCCTGGTTGTGGGGAGCCTGTCTATTTTGGTAAGTGACAGTGGAAAGCTTGGGGAGGGGGATACAGGGTGGGCAGCAAGGGGCAGGGAGGTGATCCAAGGCAGGTGGGTCTCCCTACTCTACCCCTAGAATGGAAGCACTACCACTTCTCTCCACCACCAGCTGAGAAGGTGATGTCATTAGGCAGAAATTGGCACCGACCCTGTCTGAGGTGCCAGCGTTGCCGCAAGACCCTGACTGCTGGGAGTCATGCCGAGGTGAGCAGGGCAGGAATGAGTGGTTATGTTGGGAGGAGGCTGGAAATGGGAAGAGAACCAGGCTGAGACAGCTCTCTTTCTCTCTGTGTCTCAGCATGACGGAGTCCCCTACTGCCATGTCCCCTGCTACGGCTACCTGTTTGGCCCCAAAGGTGGGCAGCCCCATCCCAGACACTGGGCCTAAACTATGGCATGTACATGGTCTGTGGGGATGTGTGGACAGCTTCCCCTGTGGTTAAGCATACCCTGCCCCCCACCCCAGTTCCCTCCAGCCCTGAACCCTGCACTACAGACCCAAGGCCTTTGGTGATAGGGCTCTCTCTCTCTCAGGTGTGAACATTGGCGATGTGGGCTGCTACATCTATGACCCAGTGAAGATAAAATTCCAATGAGACGCTCACAGAAAAGGTCACCCTAACTCAGGCCTTCCATCATGCCCCTCATGATCCAATGGGAGCTACAAAAATCTCCAGTCCCATGGGGGTTGGGGATGGTGGGATCGTGGGGACCTGGGCCTAGGTTCCATGGTAGGCCAGAGAGTCTAGACTTTCTCTGCCAATTTTTCCCTTTCCCATTTCTATCTGGTTAGTGAACAGCACATTTTGAAGGGTATCCTCCTCCTGGCCATCACAACCCCCTTCCCCAGCACATTCTAG
Organism: Theropithecus gelada; assembly: GCF_003255815.1. Taxonomy (NCBI): domain Eukaryota; kingdom Metazoa; phylum Chordata; class Mammalia; order Primates; family Cercopithecidae; genus Theropithecus; species Theropithecus gelada. The sequence goes on along the minus strand of NC_037671.1, from coordinate 45,669,812 downwards.
AGCTTCAAGGTACTCATAAAATTTGTGTTTATTGAATTTCTGCCTCTCTGGCTTCTCCAATAAAATGTTGGCTCCCATGCCTTCAACTCTTCTTTGGGCATGAGACCAGTGGGTTGGAGGATGGGGAGTGTAGGGGTTGGGATGACATGCATTGCCCTGCAGGGTGCCTCGGAGGTAGCAGGGCCAGCCATGAGAACAAAAAGCTATGTTCTTTTTGTCCCTTGGGCCTGGCATTGGCAGTCCTAGCACCACACAGTGGACAGCATGCCCACTAGCCCCATTGGTACCAGAAGTCTCATATGCTAGTCCTTTCTTTAGCACCATCTCTAGAAGAAGCAGAAGCACCTTATTCAGTAACTCATTTGAGCATGGCAACAGATCCTATGGTAGAACCTGCCAAGAGGCTTCATTATCCATTTGGGAAATGAACAGACTGAGGCCCAGAGAGGGAAAGCCACATGCCCAAGGTCACACAGCAAGTTAATGGTGAAGGTGTTATCAGAGCCCAGGGCAGACTCGGTGGCTTCCTATCCAGGGCTCTTCCCACAGCTCTTCGCCACTGCCCCAACCCAAGGGGCACCTTTATTTACAGAATCCTCCCCAGCCATGAGAGGGGTGCCCAGCAGCCACTGCATTCTGGGAAGTCAACTGTTCCTAGAAGCCAAATAATCAAGGTTGGATGAGCACAGGGAGAGGGTACTGGCGGCAACTCCAGCCCTAGGCAGAGGGTTCAATACTCCCAGCCTGAGTTGCAGGGCCTGCCCTTCTGCTCTCCCAGCCCCTGCTGCAGAGCTTCTGTGGAGGGCCTGCCTCCACTCCCACTTAGTTCTGGACCTGCTTCATGGGCATCTCTTCCTCCTGAAGACTGGTTGGGGCACTAGGGAGGAAGGAGTCGTGAGCAATGGTGGGATTTAATCCCCGAGCCTACCACCCCAGCCTGCCCCATCAGGGCTGTCCCAGGGCTCTCCCTAGTTTCTGATATACAAATCCCTATACAAGTGACTCACACACATGCTTGTGCACACCCCTGATGTGTAGGCATACTTGAGTGTGCACACATACACATCTTCCTGAACAGCCTTATGTATTTGTGTTCATACACACATATGGACTCATGTACACATTTATGCTTGCAGTTTACATACCCCCCAATCATGCACCCTGAAACACTCACCTGTGCACACTCACATACATGCACCAAGTACATATGTGCATATATTTTCCTGTCTGAATCCTAAAGTGTTAGGTATCTGAGCACCTGCATCCATAAGAATGTGCTCACACGTACACAGACACAGTCCTGTGCACACACCTCTTTCTCTCCACGTCCTGGATGGTCTCTGGCAGCTGTGCCTGCCTCGTCTCTGGCAGCAGGAGGGCGGTGCCGGCAGCCAGCAGGGCGATCCCCCCATAAGCAAGCTTGGGCAGTGACAGCCACACTCCATCCAGCAAGGCCGCCAGTGGGGCCAAAGAGCCCCCCAGCCGGCCCACCAGTGCAGTCAGCCCCATCCCTGTCTGTCTGTTCAGAGAAAGAGGATGAGGGAGGCAGACAGTGTTCACACCTACCTGGGGTCATGCCCCACAGGGCTTCTCTCCAGGGTTGGCAGGCCCTGATACTCCCTTCTCCCCATATAGCTAAGAAAACTAGGACTTCTTTCAGTTGGTTTTCCCACCCACCTTCAGGCCAGGAAACCCCAAGCCAGCACCCACCAGAGGACAGGGCCCCCATTCTGACAGAGTACCAACCAGGTACCACTGAAAGAGAAGACAAGCCACCAGACTGGGATAAGGAAAGAGTGATGTGGAAAGAAGGTGGTCAGTAGTTTGTACAGGCCCTGCCATGACCAGATGCTTAGAAGTTTCCTTTTCCTACCTCCCAATAGCTAGCTGAAAGACCCCCCTGGGCCTTTCAAGGGGTTGCCCTTGGGACAGTCCTCAAGGGCATCTCTGCCTTCCAGGGGTGAATGGGATGGGGGTGGGCAGAATGGGGCTTCTTGGGGCTGTTTTCTTTTTATTATTATTATTCTTTATTTTAATTTTTTTAAATTTATGTGTTTATTTGAGACAGAGTTTCTCACCCAGACTAGAGTGCAATGGCATGATCTCGGCTCACTGCAACCTCCATCTCCCAGGTTCAAGCGATTCTCCTGCCTCAGCCTCCCAAATAGCTAGGATTACAGGCATGCGCCACCACACCCAGCTAATTTTGTATTTTTAGCAGGGATGGGGTTTCACCATGTTGGTCAGGCTGGTCTCGAACTCCTGACCTTCAGTGATCCGCCCGCCTTGGCCTTCCAAAGTGCTGGGATTACAGGCCTGAGCCACAATGCCCGGCCTTGGGGCTGTTTTCTTAAGGAGGCCCAGAAAGGATGTCTGATGTGGCTTAGGGTCACATAGTGCAGAAGATAAGATGCCCTGCCTTCTCCAAGACTAGGGCAAACACAGAAGGCCCTGATTAGTTCTGTATTCTGGGTGTAACGTGAAGAATGAGTGAGAGGCTGGGTGCAGTGGCTCATGCCTGTAATAGTGCCTGTAATACCAGCACTTTTGGAGGCTGAGGCGGGAGGATCGCTTGAGGCCAGGAGTTTGAGACCGGTCTGGGTAATATAACAAGACCCCATCTCTACCAAAAAAAAAAAAAAAAAGGACTGAGAGAGACCAGCCTGTGGCGTGTGTATGTAGAAGTGTTGGTTAAGACACGTGACTAACAAGCCCCATACCCCAGGTTGGTTGCAGGTTTCCTTACCTGAGCACCGTAGGGTACAACTCCGAAGTGAACAGGTAGACAGTGGTGAAGGCAGCTTCAGAAAAACCTTTCCCCATCACTGCCAGGACGGTGCTCCAGGACTTCATGTCTGGAGGGAAGCGGGTTCAGATAGTGAGAGGGCCTTGGAGGAGAGCCAGGGTGTTCTGGATAGGGTGCAGAGTCTCCAGAGTGGGCTGAACTTAAGTTGGAGTGAGTCTGAGCTCACTGGGTAAGAGTGGGGAGCTGTGGGGAGGAGTGGATTCTTGGCCAGGAGGTAGGTCTCTGGGGAGTGGGCAGGGTTCCTGGCCCAGCTTCTGGGGTGGGCAGAACCTATGGGACTGGGCTCACCGGAGGACACTAGCAGTCTAGTGCCAAGCGCCAGGGCCGTGCCCAGCAGTGTCCCGGCTTGCGTGAGGCGGCGTCCTGCGTGGCGCACCGACAGGTAGACCAGCAACTTGAAGGGCAATTCCACGGCCCCAAACAACAGCTGCGTCTGGTACACATTCAGCCCCAAGCCTGACACATCCAGACTCAGGCCGTAATAGGAGAAGTTCACTCCGAACCTGAAAGGAGTTGCAGTGCCACTCGGGGGACCCTCCTTCCCATCCCTCTTTGGCCTCTCTTCTTAGGAAGACTTGGCCTTTTATAAGGGCAATCTCCTTCCGTCTCCGTGACCCCCCTCCCACCACCAGGACCTTCCCTGACATCCATAACGCCCTCCGAGTGTGCAGCAGGCGCCAGTGGTCAAAGCGCCTTTACCCTAATTTTCACAGCAACCCTGACATGGAACTGACAACAGTCCGTTTTACAGAAGGGACACTGGGGCTCTGAGTGGCTAAGTGATCCATCCCTTTCCAAGTAAGGAAGTGGGAGTCTGAACTTGAACCCATGTGCCTCTGCTGCCTGCTTCATTTTCTGACTTCCCCGGGCAGATTGCCCACCGAGGCTTATCCTCCTGCCGTCCACCGTGACACTCTACTTGTCCCTCAGAGCCTTTCTCACACTCAGCACCAGCCTGGAGTTTGCTCCTCCCTCCTACCACACCCACACCAGCCTCCTCACCACACCACCACGCAGCACAGTGAGATGTGTCGGAGCCGTGGCGTGCGGAACAGGTCTAGGTATGAAGGTCTTCGAACCACCCGTTCCTCGGCAGCCACTTTGCTCACAGCCTGGTAGGGAAGGAGGTGAGGTTGTAATATCAGAGTTGGCTATGTGATCTCAATGGGATACAGTACTCTCCCCCCACCCCTCTCTATTCCTCCCATATGCAGTGGTAGGGGTGGAGATGCACATGGCAGCTGAGAAGAGTAGGTCTCAAATGATGGATGTGGCCCACCGGAGCCAGGTAGGACATCCTAAAGAGTTCGGAACTCTCCATGGGGGCCCAGGGGCTTTTCCTGCCATACATGGTGGGCTGTGGGAGGGGACACTTGACACAGCCCACCCCCCACACACACATACATGCATGCTCACAAACACATTCACCCTCACCTCCTGGCTGAGGCTGTCCTCACACACTGGCCGCCCATTGAGCCTGGCACAGTGGAGCAGGTACCTGTGGGCCTCTTTCACACGGCCCTGAGTTAGAAGCCAGCGTGCAGACTCAGGCACCCACCTAGGAATAGGCAGGAGGCCCTTCAGCCAGAAAGTCATGACCCTAAGCCACATGTTCCTGGACATACTACAGGCTCTCAACTTCCAGGGTCTTGCTCATGCAGTCTTCTCAGCCTGGAACATCAGCCCCTCCCCAAGCCCTCCACACTTGATGAGCTTTTATTCATCTTTCAATGCCCAATTTAAAAGCCACCTCTGGGCTGGGTGCAATGGCCCATGCCTGTAATCCCAACACTTTTGGAGGTCAAGGCAGGAGGGTGGGTTTGAGCCCAGGAGTTCAAGATCAGCCTGGGCATCATGGCAAGACTCTGTCTCTACAAAATATCAAAAAATAAATATTAGCCGGATGTGGTGGCACACGCCTGTAGTTCCAGCTACTCAGGCTAATGCAGGAGAATCACTTGAGCCTGGGAGGTTGCGAACTTCAGTGAGCTGTGATTGTGCCACTGTACTCCAGCGACACAGCAAGACCTTATCTCAAAAATAAATAATAATAAAGACAATAAAACACCTCTTCCCACACTTTCTTGCCCAGGCCCAGGTCCTCCATAGCCTGGGAGTCCCTTACTCAACTGAATTGGCCTTACCCTCAAAACCAGCTCCCAGCACCAGCCACTCACTTCTCCCATGGGTGGCAGGAGGGAATAGGATGAAGGAGGGACAGACATGTAGACATATCCAGAAGGGTCACCCAAGGTCAAATCATCTTTGGGAGGCAATGTAGTACCCACGCTACCTGTCCTCCCACTCTCCTGCCTGAGTTCCCCACCCCCATGCTGGCCCTGCCCCTATCCCCAACTCTGCAAGATGCCAGCCTCAATTTATGTTTGGCTCTTTGTCTGTCTATATCTATCTTGTTCTCTGCTTCTCACTGTTCCTTGCCATCTTCTTTCTGTTGATCTCTGTCTCTCTGTCTCCTTTTCTCTGTCTCTTTCTGTCTCTTGGTCACTTACTCTGTTTCTCTTTCCCTTCATCTCTCAATCTCTCTATCTTCAAATCTCAGGCTCTGATTAATCTCATCTTTGACTTCCTGTATCTCCCGCTCCTCAGCTGCCTGCAGTCCTCACCAGAGGCTGAGGATGCCTGGGGCACAAGGCAGGGTGACAGCTAGCAGAAGCCATCGCCAGTCCCGTATCAGGTACCCAACCAGTGCCAGCAGCATCACGCCCCCTGTCCAGAAGGTGCTGCTCAGGACTCCAGCCACAGTGCGGTGCTCCACATCCAGCCACTCCAGCTCTGGCCCAGGGCAGGAGACAGGAAGATGGTTAGTGAGGACCACATGGGCTCAGTCTCACTCTGACAACTGCCTTCTTCCAGCCCTCTAGGTCCTGCCTGTTTCTTGCCTGCCTCACCCAGTGGCATCACGATGATGGTAAAACCAGCCAGGGCTGAGCCAGTGAGGGTGCGGGTGATGGCGAACATTACATAGCTGACGGAGGCTGCAGATGCCAGGCCCAGCACCAGGGTACTCACGTAGGCCACCAGCAGCAGACGCCTCCGCCCAAACCTGCAAAGGGGTCATGCAGGATCAGTTCCCTGTGGAAGGAGGTTCTAAGATATAGTAGACTAGGCTCATACCCCAGCTAGTGGGAGAAAGTTCCCCCAGCCAGTTTCTTATTGGCCCAGTGCCTCACCCCACCTGTCAGACAGATATCCAAAGGCCACAGCCCCCACCAGCACACCGGCGAAGAAGAAAGTGGATGCAGCTCTGTTCAGGCCTTTCTGCTCACACACCAGATCCCACTGCAAGGACAGGCAGAAAGGGACCTGCTGTGAACATCAGCCCTCTCCAGCAGGCGCCAGCTCCTCCTCTCCAGACCCTGGAGCCTTCTGAGGCAAGCTCTGCCGTTCTGGTACCTCTGTGCCAGATAATAAACCTCCCAGCGATTCATGCCAGTTTGGGGAATAGGAAAGTTTGTCCCTCCCCAGTCCTGCAGCCTCAGCTTCTTCCCAAGGAAGGCCTTGACCTGCTGCCTCCCAGGGAGACTCTGCCTCCACCGACATTCCACCTCCAGATGGATTATGTAAATACCGACCTGGGACTGGAAAAGAGGAAGGGAGAAAAGAAGGCCTCTATTGTTTCTCCACCTCTTGCTACAGAAATCGCCTTCTCAGCTGTTTGTCCCAACTCTGTGAAGCCACTTTAGCCCTTCCCTGCCTTAATCACCTCCCAATTAATGATGATGATAACAGTTCTTGTGTAGGAGCCTGTTACTACAAGCCATGAACTAAAAGTGCCTTATATTCATAGCTCCCATCTACAGGTTGGTAAGCTGAGACTTTACGAGGTAAAGTAATACATCTAATGCCTATACAGTAACCACCCAAGGCAATGGCAGGGCTATCCCTCTCACATGTCTCTCAACTTCTGGGCTTAAGTACCTCAGTTGCAGTGGTAGAGGAGAACTCTGAGTGGTCGTACTCCCAGCCCTGAGAGCAGGGCACTGTGGCAGGTTCATCCTCCAGCTCCCCACGGCTCTGCCTTTCTTCCCCCAGCGTGGTGTTGGGGAGAGCCTGGGGGTAGGCAAAGCGGAGGCAGGAGCTAAGCGTGCCATCGGGCTCCCGGGGAATGTAGGCCCCCAGCCACGCATCCTGATGGCTGAAGTTGGCAGGGGCACCCGGCAGGGCACATCGGTGGGCAGGCACAGCAGCCAGGAAGATGGGCAGGAGGAAATGCAGTGGTAGCAGCACTCGGGGTAGGGCCAGCAGTGCCACATTCCGCAGTTGGAAGGGCCCAAAGCCGCCCACCTGCTCCAGCAGCTCCTCAAAACTCATGCTGCTCACCCACCAACCGTTTCAGGTGCAGTCTCCCTCTAGTATCCAGCCAGCTCAAACTGCCCACCGCATAGACCCTTGGACTCTGGAGGCGGGAGTGGATGGACTGAGTGGAGAGCCTGCAGCCAGAATCCAGCCCTCAGGGGCTGGCCCAGGACTGGGCCCTCCCCAGCCACCAGATCTCCAGGGACCCCTACCTGTCTTGCCTGGTGCCTGGGGGAAGGGGAAGCCATCCATTCAGAGGTCACTGGCTCGTGGCTCTGGGGCTTACCCATTAGTGTTCAAGGACCAAGGCTACCATGATGAGGTAACTGGGTGACGGCATAGGAGGTGAGCCCCTACCCCCTTGGTCAGCAGAGCTCCCAGGATCCCTAAGAAGAGGAGGCCCCTGGGGCCTGGGGCTAGCTCTCCCAGGGTGCCCTTTGTCCTATGAGACCTTAGATCAGCCTTGCCTATTTGCAGCTACAGCCATGGCCTGGCCGACAGCCCAGGATTCAGAGCTGAAAGCTGGATCCTAACCAGGTTTCCTTCTGCTGAGCCATGAGGCCTCCTCGCATCCCTCTCCCCCGCTGGGAGCTGATGCCTTGGCCTGAGACACACCTGTGATCACACTGGGCAACTTGACCTCTCTGAGGGTCCCACGCTCGTCCCATTCCCACTTCACTCAGGGACTCTCCCCATACATATGGTTCCAACTGCCTGTCCCATTCCCCTATTTCCAGCAGCTTCCTAAATTACCTTTTGGAGGGATAGGGAATGGCAGGGGGTGCATTGCCAAGGTCTTGCCATAGGTACCTGCAATGCCTAAGATTACCTTTTGGAGGGGTAGGGAATGGGGGAGGGGGTGTTACCAAGGTCTTGTCATAGGCACATGCAATACCTAAGACTCAATGTTCAATCTGACCTTCCCACTCAATTCTCAATCATGGTCCCTGCAGAAAAATTACAGCAGAGACCAGCAATGTCCGATTTATTCTCATCTGATTCTCCAAACACTTGGCTGGCAGACCCACTAGTTTAATCCAGCTCCTACTTTGAACAGGTCAGAAAACTAAAGACAGGGTGGGGACCTGCTGGGGTCACACAATGGCTCAGCAGCAGAGCTGAAGAAAAGAGCGGGTCCCCTGACTCCAGACCAGGAATCTCACTTTTGACCCAAGCTGCTGAGCTGGTGATGTCCCAGTCTGCTCCAGGCTGGGCTCCCTGAGAAAGCTCTGGGAAAGGAGCTAAATCGATGGCATGGCATGTGTTAATGGGGGTGCTGACAGCCATGGAGTGAAGCAAGAGGCAGCTAATGGTGGTGACAGTGACAGGGGGTGACAATAAGAAGAGACGTTTGAGTCTCTAGTGCATCCTTGCCATTCTGAAGGGTACATAGATGCCTCAGACACAGTCCCTACCCTTAGGGAGCTTACAGGAGGGTTAAAATAAGCTAACCCTCCCTGTCTCCAGTGTCACCCCTTTCAACCCATTCTCCACACACTGGCCACAGTGAACATTTAAACACAGATCTAAGAGGGTCATATTCCTGTTTAAAACCTTTCACCAGATTCTACCGCCTGAGGGGGAAAGTCCAGCTCCTTCGCTTGGCCCTTATGACTTCCCTAGGACCAGATTCTCTCCCCCAGTCCACCCCTGACCCCTCTCCAACATGCCCCCTTCCCTCTAGTTCTCTGCACACACCAGCTCATTGGCATGTCACGCCTTAGTGTGGTCCCTTGGACAATGTGGCCTCCTCCTCATTCACCAAGTGAATGCCCAGGCCTCCCTGAAGACCAGCTCAAGGGGAGATACCTCCACCCCTCTCATCCCCACTCACATGTGACCTCACACTGTTGGCTCCTCCCTCATTTAGTACTATGTAATCATATTATTAATATAAAATGTATACAGCACCATAACACGTTGCAGCTCCTGAGAGGTAAGTTTTGTGGTCACCCCATCTCCATGTCCCATCCAGTGGCTCCACAGGGTAATATTCTGAAGTTTTTCCACAGCCAGAGAGGACAGCTAACGAGGCCAACCTCAGCCATTGGCTGTGACCCCTTAGTTTTCACAATGGGAATTTCTTCCCTGCTTTAATATCAGAAATAGCTGATAATCATACAGTGGTTACCTCTCCCTCTTGACATTGGCTCCTAGGAAACTCAAATCTAAATCTGCAGCCCCGGCCAGACACAGTGGCTCATGCCTGTAATTCCAGCACTTTGGGAGGCCAAGGCGGGTGGGTCACTTGAGGTCAGGAGTTTGAGATCAGCCTGGCCAACATGGCAAAACCCCGTCTCTACCAAAAATACAAAAAATTAGCTGGACATGGGGGCAAGCACCTGTAATCTCGGCTACTCAGGAGGCTGAGGCAGGAGAATCACTTGAACCCGGGAGACGGAACGTTGTAGTGAGCCGAGATCGTGCGACTGCAGTCCAGCCTGGGCAACAGGAGCGGAATTCTGTCTCAAAAAATAAAAAATAAAAAAATCTGCAGCCTCTTTCCACAGAGAGTAATCTGGCATTAATTTTACTTCTGGCTCCATCTTATTCCCTGGCCCTACCCCATATGGAAGCTCTCATCTCCAATGTCATTGAAGAATGATGGTGACAGTGACCATGATGGCTGATGATGGAGCTGGACAGGCAGGTATGAAATGCTGAGTCTAACCAGAGGATAGATAGATCAACTCCGAATCACCAGTTAAGAGCTGATTTTGATTGTATTTTAACCATCCTCCAACCCCTCCAACATGGGAATTCTAACCTGAGCTCAGAGGCCAAGGTAGAGACCTTCATTTATACCCAACTGGATGGAGAGGAGCCTTGTGCAATGGAAAAATAACAACTCCTGGCCAGGCATGGTGGCTCATGCCTGTAATCCCAGCACTTTGCGAGGCCAAGGCGGGTGGATCACTGGAGGTCGGGAGTTCGAGACCAGCCTGGCCAACATGGTGAAACCCCGAATCTACTGAAAATACAAAAATTAACCAGGCATAGTGGCTCATGCCTGTAATCCCAGCTACTCAGGAGGCTGAGGTAGGAGAATCGCTTGAACCCAGGAGGTGGAGGTTGCAGTGAGCTGAGATTGCACCACTGTACTCCAGCCTGAGTACAGTATAAGAATAAGACTTTGACTCAAAAAAAGAAAAGAAAAAGAAAAAATAACTCCTTAATTGGAATTATTACTAGAAATATTGGAGGGTTCAGGAAAAAATACATTCTTGGAATAACCAATTTGAGATTGCTTGCAATAGGGAATCCTTACACTTTAGGCCTTTTACTATTTTGCCCCCTCCCCATTAAGTGACCTCAGATGACCTACCCATCTTAACTGGGGCTTCAGTGACCATTAACCATTGCTGCAACCCATGTAATCATTTCCTACACTGTTGATGGTGGCAATGACAAAATCAATTGCAGTGGTAAGTACGGTGATGGATGGATGGTATAATAGTAAGGGAGGGTGGGGATCCTGGTGATGGAAGTGATGGTGACGGGGTGATTGAAGTAGAGATGAGAGGATGGGGCCAGGGCCACTGGTAGTAGTGATGTGGTCATGAGGGTAGTGGTGCTGATGAGGATTATGTGACAGATGTGGTAATGCTGGTGACAGTGATCTGGTGATGGTGGTGATGACATGATGGTGGTAAGGATGGTGGTGGTGATGTGATGGTGGTAATGAGGGTGATGGTGATGTGGTGATGGTGGTAATGGTGGTGGTGGTGATGTGATGGTGATAATGATGGTGGTGGTGATGTGTTGATGGTGGTAATGATGCTGGTGGTGATGTGGTGATGGTGATGATGGTGGTGATGTGTTGATGGTAGTAATGATGGTGGTTATGTGGTGATGGTTGTAATGCTGATGGTGATGATGTGGTGATGGTGATAATGATGGTGGTGGTGATGTGATGGTGGTAATGATGGTGGTGGTGATGTGAGGGTGGTAAAGATGGTGGTGGTGATGTGAGGGTGGTAAAGATGGTGGTGGTGATGTGAGGGTAATGGTGGTGGTGGTGTGGTGATGGTGGTAATGATGGTGGTGGTGATGTGATGGTGATAATGGTGGTGGTGATGTGTTGATGGTGGTAATGATGCTGGTGGTGATGTGATGGTGATGATGATGGTGGTGATGCATTGATGGTGGTAATGATGGTGGTTATGTGGTGATGGTTGTAATGCTGATGGTGATGATGTGGTGATGGTGATAATGATGATGGTGGCGATGTGAGGGTGGTAATGATGGTGGTGGTGATGTGATGGTTGTAATGCTGATGGTGATGATGTGATGATGGTGATAATGATGGTGGTGGTGATGTGATGGTGGTAATGATGGTGGTGGTGATGTGAGGGTGGTAAAGATGGTGGTGGTGATGTGAGGGTAATAGTGGTGGTGGTGTGGTGATGGTGGTAATGGTGGTGGTGATGTGGTGATGGTCATCATGATGGTGTTGGGGATGTGATGATGGTGGTAATGATGGTGGTAATATGGTGATGGTGGTAATGGTGGTGATGTGGTGATGTGATGGTCGGCATGATGGTGTTGGGGATGTGATGATGGTGGTAATGATGGTGGTGGGGATGTGGTGATGGTGGTAATGATGGTGGGGATGTGGTGATGGTAATAATGATGGTGGTAATGATGGTGGTGGGGATGTGATGGTGATAATGATGGTGGTGGGGATGTGGTGATGATGGTAATGATGTTGGTGATGTGGTGATGGTGGTAATGATGGTGGGGGTGATGTGGTGATGGTGGTAATGATGGTGGTGGTGATGTGGTGATGGTGGTAATGATGGTGGTAATGATGATGTTGCTGATGTGGTGGTGATGGTGAAGGAGGTGATGATACTGTGTAAGCTCCCTGACAGCAAGGACCTTGTCTTTTGTTTATCATTATGTCTTCAAAGCCTAGTGGTGGTGATGGTATAGTTTGGGAGAAGAATGTCTATGATCTGAGCGAAGATGAAGCTAGTAATGGTGGATAATGAAGACAGAGGTGCGGACTATGGTAAAATTGGTGATGGTGATCATGGATGGTGTTACACCACTTCCAGTTTAAAGGTGAGGAGAAATGCAGAAGATGCCACCTGGAGTTGCTGAAAACGGGCTTACGTCATATTGCCTCTAACCCATGACCATGCAGACACTCTCCTTCCATATCACCTCATCACCTTGGGCAATAAGCAGGCTCCTGAAACTCCTGAGGACTTAGAAAGATGGTTCTAAGTCCTTTAGCCTTGGGTTGGCCTCATCTCTTGTCCTGGCCTTGACTCATCAGTAGCCATGGGAAAATCTCAGCAGGCCCCAGTGTGATCTCTGATGGTGATCAGAGACACAAGACACAAGACCCTCCACATTCCCACCCCTGTCTCTTTTCTGAGGGGCCCCTCTCTATCAACAAAGGCTCATCTAAATGTCCCTGGTCTGTGGCTCCCATCTAGCCCCTGACAGAGCAACCTTGCTCAAGCCGTGTATTTCTCTGTGCCCCTTCCCTCACACCTCTCTTTGACCATGGGACAAAGAAATGTCTTTCTGTGGGGGAACAGGGAGAAGGTTTGCCAGGGACCAGGGAGGCCCTCACATGCAGAGCATCAGGTAGTCCCTGACAGCCAAGCTGGGCCTCGGGAAGTGAATGTGCCTGACAAGTCTCAGGCTGCTGGGGGCAAGAGGTAGGCAGAGTGTCTCTGCAATGCCTTAAAGCCTTGTTCCTTGGCACAGCCTGCCCTGGCTCCAAGCCTGGCCCTGCTCCCTTGTCACTCCTCTCTTCCAGTCCATGATTTATGCCTGTGACTCCCCACACTGAACTCCATGCAGTCTCGCCCCCCACACTTTGCCCATGCTGCTCCCCTGTCCCCCGGGAATGTTGTCTCCTCTCTCTGACCAGGTCCTGTTTGTTTGTCCTTCAAAATTCAGTCCAAGAGGCACATCTCTCTCTGGGGGTCTTCCTTGAAGCTCTCAGTCTGGGCTGGGAGTTCCTCCCTATGTATCAAGGCACATGCCAGATGCAAAATGAAAGTTAATTTCCAATCACTGTTTTTTTTTTTTTTTAGAGACAGGGTCTTGCTCTGTCACCCAGGCTGGAGTACAGTGGCATGATCATAGCTCAGTACAGCATCGAACTCCTGGGCTCGGGTGATCCTCCTGCTCAGCCTCCTAAGCAGCTAGGACTGCCGGCGCATACCATCACACCCAGCCCCAGCCACCTCCTTGAGGGCATGCTGTGCTTCGTCTCAATGCCTGGTCAGTGCCCAACATCTGGCATAGCCTCTAGCACATGTTGGGCTCAGCAATAGTCTGCAGAATTAGTTAAATTAATGGGTTGGATGAATGAAAGATGGATTAAATAAATAATGAATGAATAATCCATGACATTCATTCATTCAATCTCAATAATCGAGAAAATTTAAAAATACAATAAGGTACCATTTTTATCTATTTAATTGTTTGGGGGGTTTCTCCTAGAATTAGACTTGAAGAAGTAAGATAGGTTGGAGCCAAGAAGTTCTAGCGCCAAGTTTAGCACTATTTGAAATAGTGAAAATAGTGAAAAGTCAGAAAGGTAATGAAAAATCAATATGGAGCTGGTTAAATAGATTATGGAACATTCATGCCATGGAATATGAGTAGCCTTTAAAAAGAACACAAGGATTCTCATCATTGCTGGTGGAAGTGTAAAATGATGTAGCAATTTTGGAAAAGTTTGGTAATTATTCAAAATGTTAAACATATCTGTACTATATGATCCAGCAGCAATTCCACTCCTAGGTATATACCCAAGAGAAGTGAATGCATACATCCACACAAAAACTTGTACACAAATGTTCATAGCAGCATTACTCATCATAGTCTAAAGCAGAAACAACCCAAAGTCCATCAACTGACAGATAGACAAACAAAATGTGGTATGTCCATATAGTAAAACATTATTTGGCAATAAAAAGGAATGAAGTACTGATAAATGCTACAATACGGCAGTACTTTGAAAACGTGCTAAGTGAAAGAAGATAGTCACCAAAACATCATATATATACATACATATGAAGGGAGGACCACCCGAGCCCAGGGCTGGGGAGGGGCGTCGAGGCTGCAGTGAGCCATGATTGTGCTGCTGCACTCCAGCCCGGGTGACAGAGTGAGACCCTGTCTCAAAAACAAAAACAAACAACAAACAAACAAAACAAAACATATTTCAGAATAGGTATAATATGTTCTTCTTTTTATTTATAATAAATATGTATATATAGACAGAAAGAGAGCTATTAATTACAAATAGGAAAAGGAAGGTCTGAAATGGTACACACCAAGCCATTTGCAAGAGTTACCTCTATGTGGTCAGCTTCGTGGATAGGGAGGGGGCTTTTGTTTTATAAGCCTTTAGCATTTGCCTTTTTACCATAAGTATGTCCTGCTTTTTTGACAGTTTAAACAGGAAGGAAAGTGAAATCATATGGAGATTCCACTGAAGGCTGATGAATCAGGGCCTAGAGCACACTGGCATCCACGCCAATGGAAAGAGTGTCCCAGGAGCCATGATGTTTCTCTAATGCCAGGGAGTGGCCTTCTTGGAGGGACAGCTGGACTTTGCGAGTGTGGGCCTTTTTCCCTTGGATCTCAGGCAAAGCCAGGAGCCTGGCCTGGAACCAAAGTTGTTTATATATTGACGAGGTGAAAGATTTACACCGAGTGAACCTAGGGTTCAAAATTCACAGACTCCTACAGTATGTACACTAGAGCAAAGCTTCCTTTCTGCCCAGCTCTCCTGCCCCACGGCGGCCAGACACCTCTCACTCATTTCACCTCCTTTCCGGATATAAAGTTGTACATTATATGTATGCTTCTTTTTCTTATTCTTGGTCTTGGAGACTGGTCCATAAGTATATACTATACAAAGAGACAACTCCTCATTTATTTTTTTAGAGAAAGAGGTCTCATTATGTTCCCCAGGCTGGACTCAATCTCCTGGGCTTAAACAATCCTCCTACCTCAGCCTCCCAAGTGGCTAGACTACAGACACACCACAGCACTCAGCTAGCCTCCTTCATCTTAGAGTCTCACATCACCCTGTGGTGGGGGCCCCATTTTATGGGTGGACCATGCTCTACTGAGCAGCCCCAGTTGGGCATTTAGATTTCTTCTGAAATTTTATAGGTCCATAGTCTCTTATCCAAACTGTTGGGATCAGAAGTACATACATGTACGGTTGACCTTTGAACAACATGGGTTTGAACTGCACTGGTCTGATTTTTCTCAATAAAAGTCACAAGTTTTGTGCCTGCCTCTCCTGCTCCCCTTCCATCTCTTCTACCCCTGCCGCCTCTGCCACCCCGAGACAGCAAGACCATTCCCTCCTCTTCTCCTCCTCAGCCTGCTCAATGTGAAGACAGCGAGGATGAAGACCTTTATGATGGTCCACTTCCACTTAATAATATATTTTCTCTTCCTCATGGTTTTTTAAATAACATTTTCTTTTCTTTAGCTCACCTTATTGTAAGAATACAGTATATAATATATATAAAACATATAAAATACGTGTTAATCGACTGTTTATTATTGGTAAGGCTTCTGGTCAACAGTAGGCTACTGATGAAGTCTTGGGGGAATCAAAAATTATATGCAGAGGTTCAACAGCAAGGGGCTCGGTGCCCCTAACCCCTGTGTTGTTCAAGGATCAACTATATATATATATATTCAGAAAGGCAATTTAGCACATATTCCATATATTATAAAATACCCTAATGGTGGGCTGGGCACGGTGGCTCAAGTCTGTAATCTCAGCACTTTGGGAGGCCGAGGCAGGCAGATCACCTGAGGTCAGGAGTTCAAGATCAGCCTGGCCAAAATGGTGAAACCCCGTCGCTACTAAAAATACAAAAATTAGCTGGGCGTGGTGGCAGGCACCTGTAACCCTAGCTACTGGGGAGGCTGAGGCAGGAGAATAGCTTGAACCTAGGAGACGGAGGTAGTAGTGAGCTGAGTCCACACCACTGCACTCCAGCCTGGGCAACAATAACAAAACTCCGTCTCAAAAAAATAAAAAATAATAAAATAAAATACCCTAATGGGACCTACCCCATCATCAAACATGTTAATGTTTCTATTGCAAATATGGATGATAAGTGGAATTAATAAACATTATAAATGGTCTTGTCAGTTTTTTGTTTTTTTTTTTATAACAAGGGAGTGTGTGCCAATCTAATGGGAGAAATCCCAGTTTTCAGAACTTTCTGGGTTTCACAAGTGCAGATGAGGCTTTCTGGAGCCATACAAAGAAGACTGCAGTGAATAATTTTGGACGCATGTAATTTTGCAAGTGTACAAGTACATCCATAGGATGCATTTCTAAAGTAGAGAAGCTGGGACACAAGCTATGCTCATTTGTGATTTTGATAGATGTTTTCATAATAATAACGTTGCCTGTGAGCTGCTACACTGCGTGGTTTTCCAAACACTCTCACTTTTGTCTGTTAACTTTGGGGTAATGAAAATTCTTCCTCGAGAGTGGCAAGGAGGAAGAGAAGTGAATTAAAGGGTACAGGCAGGGTGTGGTGACTCACCCCTGTAATCCCAACACTTTGGGAGGTCGAGGCAGGCCGATCACATGAGGTCAGGAGTTCAAGACCAGTCTGGCCAACATGTTGAAACCCTGTCTCCAGTAAAAATACAAAAATTAGCTGGGCATGGTGGCGCCCATCTGTAATCCCAGCTACTTGGAAGGCTGAAGCACAAGAATCACTTGAACCTGGGAGGCGGAGGTTACAGTGAGCTGAGATCACGCCACTGAACCCCTGCCTGGGCAACAGAGCGAGACTCCCTCTCAAAAAATAAATAAATAAATAAAAATAAATAAGGGGTATAAACATACAGTTAGATAGAAGGAATAAATTCATTGTTCAAAAGCAGAGTAAGGTGACTATATTTAACCAAAATGTATTGTACTTGGGTAATGGATGCTGTAAACACCCTGGCTTGGTCACTACACATTATATACATGTAACAAAATTTCTCATGTACTCCATCAATTTGTACAAATAATTTAAAAAATTCTTCCTCCTGGCCTCTCTGCACAAAGCCAGACTCAGTCTCTGGCCCTCAGGAGAAGCATCCAGAGGGCTGTGAGAGTGTACGCTTTGCAGTCAGAATGACAGCAGGACAGTCCCCTTCCTCCTCTGTGACCCTGAGCAAGTTACCTGTGTCTGTCCTGAGCTTTCATTTCCTCCCCTGCCTCCAGGACAGTCCCTCTGCACTTGCCCACCAACCTGTGCTCTGCTTTCCTGCCCAGCCCCGGCCCCAGGAACTGGGTTTTGCCTGCCCTCCCGCAGGGAAGAAGAGTCCAGGCCAACAGAAAAAGGTCCACAGGCTTTTTAATGGTGTGATGGCTACTTCCCTTCCGAGACCCGATCTAATCATTGACAGTGGCTTCCAGGGTGTTGGGGTGGGGTGGACAGGTGCAGGATGGGCAGAGGCCATGCAGTGACTGGGAAGGGCTTGGGGAGGGGTGTTACATTCTGTTTGGCATGTAAACATTCTTAGGTGGCTTCCCGAGGGAGGGGAAGGGCAACTTCCTGCTCCCCACCCCATGCCCACCAGGGCTAGTCCCTGGAGTTGAGAAGACTGAGCAAACCAGGCCCCTGTGAGGAGCTGGGAAATGGGGAGCCTGGGGCACAGCCCCTCTCCTCTCCTGTGCCCCCTTCGTGCACGATGCGGCTGGGGAGGGAAGGCATGTGTTGGGGTGAGCAGACCCTGCATCTGAGTCAGTGACATAGGTTGTTCTGACAGGAAGTGCTGAGGGAGGTGGTGTGACACTTTTACAGAGGAAGGGCTCAGGACCTGGAGGCCTGGTGGAGAGAATGAATGCTCAGGGGGAAGAGGCTGCAGCTGGGGTTGGGGGCACCGGGAGATGTGGCTTCCTCTGCCCTGGATCCTTCCTGGGGAGAGGCACAGAGGCAGTCCCCTAGGTGACCCCCTCCCCACTGGCCCACTTTACCTCTCCCACCTCACCTGGTGACATTCAGAGACTCAGAGGCCTGAGGTCAGTTGGGAGCCCTAGGGTGGTTCGGAATCCCAAGGGAAGACTGGGTTTTGCGTCTCTGCCAGCTCCAATGCTGAGTGAAGCTGGGGGTAGAATGGACCTGGGGCTCTCTCAGGTCCCCCTCTTCCTCCCAGCTCCAAACCAGGGTGTTGTTGGTCCTGGGGCAGAGGTGAGGCTGGGGGCCCTACATTCACGGTTCGGTTGGTGGCAAGGAGCAGGCCCAGGGCCTGGGCACCAGGAGTCATGTCCTGGTCCCCACCTGGCACGAGCTGATTGTCATTCGGAGAAGCTCTAGGTGAGAGGCAGTGGTCCCTCCTCCACTCCCTCTGCTGGACCCAGAGGGCAGTAGAGGGCCTTGGGAGGGCCTCAAGTTGACAAGGAGGGCTCTGTCCGGAGAAGTTTCCTGAGTGTTCTGGGAGCTTCTGCATCAGCATAGGGTGGATATCAAAGACTGTCCACCCAGGAGTCCTCCCCTCGGCTGGTCTGCAGAGAAGCCACCACCGTGGCCTGAAAGTGGCTGCCCAAGCTGCTGACTCTCCATGAGGGGGAGGGTGCTTTCAGGGTCAGCTGCCTCATGGGCATCCTTCTGGGTGATGGTGGCTGGATGCAGCCAGACCGCTGGGGCACACTAAGGCCTTTCTTCCTCTTTCCCTGGATGTCTTGGCTTGCTCTCTGTGACTCAGGGAAGGACAGAGAGGCTAGGCCAGGGGACAGAGGCTGCAGGGGCCTGTCCAGATAGGCAGGGCTGGCTGTCCCATCTGCAGCCGGTGTGCTGCTTGCCCCAGATGTAGGCAGTTGAGGCTCATGATGAGGTGGGGTGAGCTATGCAGGAGCCAGAACCCAGGAAGAGTCCCCACATCCATTCCTGGAGTAGAGCGGCTGCACAGGCTGGGGTCGGGGCAAGAAGGAACAGGCTGAAGGGTGAGCTGAGGGAAGAGTGGGCGTGGGCTGAGGACCCATCACTCAAGCATTCGATCTGGAAGTTAGAAGGGCCTTTCTGCCTCCAGGGGCCAGCTGTCTGTTGGTCGACCTCTCTCTGCTCTCTCTGCCCATTGCGGGAGACGATGCCTGAGCCAGCCCTCCCTCCCTCCCACAGAAGGGAGGACAGGGAGAGTGACTCCACCAGAACTGAGTCCTCGAATCTCCAAAGGGCCAGTGCAAAGATGGTAATCAGCCACTTTCCACCTGCATTGAACTCAGGAAAGAGCAGGTTGGCTGGAACTGCAGTAGACAGGACTGAGGTTAGATGACAGGAAGGAATTCCTGATGGTGAGGGGTCCTGAGCACTAGATCAGGGGAACAGGGGAGGGAGTAAAACTTTGTTAAAGCCCCCTCCAACATCCCACTGGGAAATACTTGCCCGGGAAGGCAGCCCACACGCTTCCTATGGTTCCCACAGAGGCACCACCCAAATTTAGGAGGCAAGAGGTTTCTGTACCCCAGAGGTGCAGGGGAGCACATCCCCTGCCCACAGAATCACCTGCCCACCCATCTCCAAGATCACTTGCCCACTGCCTCCCACCGAGTTGTCCAGGATGGAGTCAACTTTGGGGCAGGTCAGACCTGCCCCCTCACACCTGAGTAGACCGATATCCCCTGGGTCCCCAACTCCAGCCTGGCAGTCCAGAGGCCATCCCTGGCCACAGTGGCTCCCAGAAGACTGTGGGGCTGGACCCTCGGGGGGGAGGCTGGAGCCTCCACTTCTGGAATTTGAGGCTACTTCTCTGAAGGGGTAGGGGGACTTTGGCTGGAAAGGGGCCGGAGGAGGGCAAGGCGCCGCAGGAGGTGTAGGCAGAGGTTGCTGGGGGAGCATTGAGAGCAGCCTAGGCCTGGTGGGCGAACGAACCGGGCGTCCCCAGAAGTGAAGTCCTCGATGAAAAGTGGCTGAGCCTTCCCCGGGGCGGAGAGACTGATGTGAGGCTGGCCGGCCTGACGGGCGGCAGGAGGATGAGAGGACACAGGGCGAGGAAGGGGACGCAGACCCTCCCCGCGGCGCGGTGCCGCGTCCCCCACCGGCCCTGAGGGCTGGTGGGGCGCCGCGTGTGCTCGCGTGCGTCCTCGCGGGTGCAGGCGGAAAGCTGGGGCCAAGGGTGGCGCGCGTCGGGCGCGTAAGGCTGTGCTGGGAGCTGCTCCAGTGTGACCGGCTGCGGGTGGGGGGCCGGGGTGAGGGTGGGGGACCGCGGAGAGCCGCGGGCGTCATTATCTGGCCCCAGCCCGGCCCTCCGCGCCTCCTGCCCGGCCTTTGGTTGTTGCGCGCTGAGCCTGGAGTTTCCCTCTGGGTCCTTTCTTGGAGCCCCCAGGGGAGGGGGTGCCATCAGGCTGGGCCCGGGCCGACGGGACGCCCCGGGGCGGGGGGACCCCGGGCCGGGCCTGGTGCGAGGGGGAGGGGCTCTCTCTGCGGGACAGCGACTGGCTCCGGGGGGATGCGCTGGCATTGCGCGCGGCGGAAGTGGACGTGGGGAGGCCCGGGCTGCGCGGGGCTGGGGGCCTGGCTCCGGCTTGGGCTCGCCCTGGGCCCAGGCCGCGGCCAGGAGGTTGTTTGGGGCGGAGGTCAGCAGCAGTGGCCGACCCCGGGGGAGTCTGCAGCTGGAGCCTGCTTGAGAGCAGAAGGCAGGAGAAAAGAAGAGGGCAAAGAAACAAGACAAGGAGAAATATTTCAGAATCCTCCTGGGCACTGAGCACTGGAGTCCTGCATCCTCAGAGCTGAGACTGAGACCATGGCACAGATGGGTAAACTGAGGCCTGGCATTCTGTCCTCCAGGGCAGGACCTTGAGGGGCCACACGCTCCCAGGCTGCTGCTGGAATAGCCTGCTGCTGGCTTTCTTTAGGGTCCTCATTTCATCTTTAAAATTCTCATGGATTTTGCATTCTAATCTAGAATATACCTATGTTTATATTAATATGAAATGTTTTCTCCCAAGGAGTCAAAGCACTGGGCTTTATCCTTTGGCTTCCAATGCCCCATGGCATACCAGAGGCTGCGTGTGGACCCACTGGCCCCCATCAGCTTTTCCTAAGCCTGGTCTCTCTGGCACCCTCTCCACACATGCTCACTGAAGCCATTCCCCTGAGCCCAGTAACAGGGCTGGAACCCGAATCAGAGTGAGGCAGAGCACAGTTGGGAGGTGCTGGACCAGAGGTGTCACTGAGGGTCCCTCCTGATCTTCCATAGCCCCTGACCTTGGTTCTGGAGAAGCCCCTGCTGGTGGAGGCCTGTGGCCACCCTCTGCCCACCCTGGAGCTGGCAGTGGTTTCTCACCTGCTGGTGATGGCTGTGTCCGATGCTGGGGCCGCGCCGTGGGATTTGCTGGGGAGCTGCTGGGCTGCAGCAGGCATGGGCATGCGGAGGCCAATGGGGCGGGGAATCCGGCTCCGGGTGGCGGCTGCCCGCCCGGCCTTCCTGGGCAAGGCCACTGCCGGCTCAGAGGCGGGCGTGTCCTCCTCGGAGCCCGTGCCTGACAGGGTCTCAGAGGCACGGCGCTGCTCCTCACTAGAGGAGGACGAGGCCCCTGAGGCCAGCCGCAACAGCAGGCGGCCCTGCCTCTTCTCCATCACCAGCCGCGCCAGGTCCTGCTGCAGCCGGGCCCGCTTGCTCCACCGCTCTTTGGCCGACAGTGAGCCTGAGGGCTCGGAGCCGGTGTCCTCCTCAGATAGTAGGATGGGGATACGGCTCCTGGGGCGAGAGCCTGGCATAGCATGGTGTCTGGGGGAGATGGTGGCCACTTTCTCAGGGCTGGGCTCCAGTGGGGACACCGGGGCTGGACTGTCTGCAAGGGCCGGGCCATTGGGCAGTGAGTTTGTGGCCATCGCTGAGGGGGTTTCCCCGGGGGGCCCAGACAGGGCACAGCCCTCTATCTCGGCCCCATTCAGTCCTGAGAGGGCGAGGCCGTTCTCCAGGGGCGCTGGGGCCCCCTCCTCCACAGTGCCCCCATCAGAGGCCAGCTCCAGACCCAGCTCGCCCCCAGTGCTGAACTCCTCAGGCCGCAAGGCTTGTCCACTGGAAGACATGACGTTGAGGTGGGTTTTCTCCGCAATGTGCACAAAGGTCCTCTCAACTTTGGTGAAGGGTGAGGAGGTGACTGCCACGCCCCCGGCCCCTGTGGTCACTGTCCCGGCCCCCGGCCCTGCCCCAGGCCCCGGGGGTTTGGGCTCAGACTTGAGGACAGAGGAGAGGGTGCCTGGCTCAGATACGTCCAGCTGGCTGCCCGTGGGCTGGGGCCGCTCATGCTGAGGAGTGAGGGCAGCCAGGGTGCCCAGGTCAGGGTCGGGGGCCAGTTCGGCAGTGACGGGCGACTTCTTCATGTCGCCAGGAGAGACGAGCACCAGCGTTTTGGAACCCTCCTCAGGCTCCAGGTCCCCATCGGCCATGGAAGCCCGGCCCCTGGACTCCTTTTGATCGTCTGCCAGCAACGTGGACGGGGCGCCCTCCTGGCTCCTGTCGGTGCTCCTCTCACTCCCCTCACTGCTGGAGCCACTGCAAGGCCCCAGCACCTCCCCCAAGGCAACTGCCGCCGCAGCCTCTTCCTCCTCCTCTTCCTCCTCCTCCTCCTCTTCTTCCTCCTCCTCTTCCTCTTCCTCGTCTTCCTCATCCTCTTCTTCCTCTTCCTCATCTTCCTCTTCCTCCTCCTCCTCTTCCTCCTTCCCATTAGCCTGAGGCTGAACAGGAGACAGCGGGACCTGGGGGGTGGTGAGCAGCATGTGGGAGAAGCCCACCCTCCGGACCCTGTTGAGCAACCGCGCCCGTTCTCGGTAATCGGAGAGGTCCCTCTTGAAGTCCTGGTAGGGCAGACTCAGAGGCACAGCTCTTGGGAGGCCATTCACCTCAAATGGGGGCGCCACGGAGAACACCTGCAAGGGGCACACACAGGGACCCTCTGAGGTCACCCACCCTCCTGGACCCAGGGAGACTTCAACTGCACCCACAAGCTAGGAGACTCACAGGCCTGAGTCATCTACCAGAGTGTGAGCTCCATAAAGGTAAGCACAGGCATTGGGTCTGTCTTGTTCACTGCTCTGTCCTCAGGGCCTAGAATGGTCTCTGGCACCTAGTGAGTGCTCAGCAAACCTCTGATGAATGACTGTCCATGCTCTAGGTCCCCTGAAGTCCCAGGCCCTGATCCTGGTGGCCTTTCTGCCTCCCAGCCTCTCCATGTCCCCAGCCCCTCTCATCGCCATGTGCATCCTTCACCTGAGTCAGCAACAATAACAGAAAATGAAAACTGAAAGGAACCACGACCACCACGCAGCTCAGCCCTTCCTTTTACAGATGAGAAAGCCAGGCCCAGAGATGGGTGGCAGGTGTCTGCGCCACTTCCTGGATGGGCTGTGCCAAGCTGGCTCCTAGATGCCCTTAGTACCACCTCCGGGTGTGCAGTTTCTCTGTGGCCAGAGAGCTGGCTGCCCAGGGCCACCAGATCCTGTGCTGGACAGGGGCAAAGGTGTGGCTGTCCTCTACCCTTAAAAGTGCAGGCTGGGCCCCTGGACCTCCAGTCCATCCTCTCAGCCAGGAATTTGTCCAGCCCTCGACAGGTATACTTAAGCTCCATTCCGTTTTCCTCTTCAAAGCTTTGTGCAGAACCTTTGGCAATGTGATGGCCAAACCAGTCCTTGGTTTTCTAGGCTCTTGCCATGTCCCCCTTAGCTTCCTTCCTTCCAGACTAGAAAGGTCTGACCACCTGCTCAGGACCTTGGCTGCTGTGTTTCCTTTGCTCTAGCTCCATCCACCCTGTTCAATACACAGACATCCCCAGGCACCTGCAATGCCCTGGGCCCATTAGGGCTGACACAGCTTTGTTCCATGGTGGGACGGTGCTGATGGTGTCCAGCACTTTGCTAGCGTTTTCTAACACACTGGGCTTCTGTCTGCCTGAGCTAGCAGAACACAGCCCATCCAGGCCAGAAGCCCTGGGGATATCCTGCCTCCCCACTTTCCTGCCTCCCCACTTTCCTGCCCATCCATGCTGCCAAGGAGTCCTGCCAAGCATCCTTCTTAAACCTTTCTGTGTCTGCTACCCCAGGCCCACGAGCACAGCCTTGCCCTCTCTGGTGGTTCCCCAGCCACCGGCCTGCTCCCTCCATCCTGTACTGCCATCCATCCTTTTTACATCTTCCTGAGTGATCTTCCTGAAACTTAATCTGATTCCATCTCTCTCTGCTTCAAATCTGCTATGGCTGCCACAGTCCTTAGGAGACAGTTCAGATCTTTTTTTTTTTTTTTTTTTTTTCGGTGTCCTGCTCTGTCACCCAGGCTGGAGTGCAAGTGGCGCAATCTCGGCTCACTGGGCTCACTGCAACCTCTGCCTCCCGGGTTCAAGTGATTCTCCTGCCTCAGCCTCCCCAGTAGCTGGGATTACAGGTGCCCTCCACCACGCCCGGCTAATTTTTTTTTTTGTATTCTTAGTACAGACAGGGTTTTGCCATGTTGGCCAGGCTGGTCTCAAGCTACTGACCTCAGGTGATCACCTGCTTCGGCCTCCCAGAGTGCTGGGATTACAGGTGTGAGCCACCGCGCCTGGCCTAAGACAGTTCAGATCTTTAACTTGGCGCATGAATCCCCCACCCAACCCTATGACCTGCTCCTACCTGCTGCTGTGGCCTCACTTACTGCAACACCCTCGGTCCCCTGCCCCTGCCTACACTCCACCCATTCTGATGCTTCCAGAAGTTCCTAAGTGCATCTTCCAGCTCACACTTAGCCCAGGCAGTTTCCTTCACCTGGGGGTCCCTCTCACCCCCTCTCTGCACATGATAACTTGCTACCCTTCCTTCAAGACCAGCTCAAGCAGCTCCTGGTCTTAGCAAAGGAGAGACAAAGCCTTCCTGTCAACTTTCCTGTCCACCCACCAAGCAGATTTACGTACTCTCCCTTTTCTACTTGTTTTTCACATCTTTCCATGAGAGAATCTCCCACCTGTTGTTCTACATGCATTTATTTATAGGGTTCTCTCTCCTGTTACACAGAGATCCCTGAGGGCTTCTTCATTCACTCCTTCAAGACATTCAAAGTGGTCTTTGAATGTCTCTTGTCTTGGTCACCATGTTATAGTCTAAGAATCTGTGGATCAAGTATGAATGAGATAGAGATTGTCCTTAGTTTCTCTATATCAGGAAACTAAGTGGGGATATGCACATTCCACAAATGTTGTGATCATAAATGAGGTCATATAAGCAAAGGCATATAGCAGTTGCTCAATAAATGTTAGCTTTCTCCCCACCTCACCTCCCACCTCCTGCTCTGCTCGCTTTGGTTTGAAGGTCATTGGCAGAAAAGCCTGGATGCCACACCTATGGGGAATAGGGTGTGGAGAAGGGAGGGGGCTCTGCTAGCTGAAGCCTCCATGCAAATAGCACAAAGCCAGGTGGAGAGAAAGGCAGAGACCTCCAATGCTGAGGGTCTGTCCAGGGCTGTGGCTGCTCCCCTTCCCAACTGCCATGATCTTCCCTGTAATCAGACCATCAGTGAGGGTTTGGTGGGGGTGATGCAAGAATATAGCTTCAGATTCCAACAGGACACCAGCAACCCTGTTTGGGCCAGGTAAGGAACTTTCTTAGAAAACTCTTCTTAGTCAGAAAGTTTTCTTAGAAAGTTTTCTCAGAAAGCTCTTCTTAGTCAGAAAGTTTTCTTAGAAAGCTTTCTCAGAAAGCTCCCTACCTGGCTCAAACAGGGTTGCTAGAGTTTCCTCAGCCTGGGGAACATGGCAAAATCCTGTTTCCACTAAAAATACAAAAATTAGCTGGGCGTGGTTGTGCACGCCTGTGGTCCCAGCTACTCGGGAGGCTGAGGAGATCAAAACTGCAGTGAGCTGTGATCACACTACTGCACTCCAGCCTGGGCAACAGAGCGACACTGTCTCAAAAAACACAACAACAACAACAACAACAACAAAACTTTGTCCCCTCCACATATAGGCTGGAAGTGTCCAGAAGAATGTACTTTTTCTACACAATATTCGTTCTTATTAATCCATTCACTCATTTAGCAAACACTAAGCACCAACTCTGCGCCAGGCCTTGTGCTGGGACACTTTACCAGTCACCAATGTTACGGCTAGAGAAAATGGCTGGGTAGAGGTGGAGGGGCTGCTGTAAGCTCCCAGGTGAATGGGGACCATGGGGTGGGTGGGTGTTGGCACTGAGAGTCAGGGACAGGCAGACAGACAGAGAGCTCTGAGCATGTCTCTCTCCCAACCACCTCTGAACTCACCCAACTGGCACCAGACACATCCTGCCCAGTAGGGATGGCCTTTAACTCCACCAGGCCACCCATTCTCCACAGAACCTTTGCCTATTGTCCCTCTCTAATCCCTGGCACCTTGGTTAGAGACACCCTTTCCTTTGCTCTCTGGCCAGGTCCTGGATCTCTCTGAAAAGGCCGCATGGAGAGGATGGGATGCCCCCGCAACACACACACACACACACACACACACACACACACGGTGCTCACATTGGATGGTTGTAGGTGAAACCCTTTCTCCTGCCTCAAAGTCCTCCCCTCCTATTACCTGAGAGAGAGGAGGAATGAGAACTGGAAATCAATGATCAGTCATAAAATCAGACTGGGAAACTGAGGCACAGAGAAGGGCATGGATTTGGGCACTGGTCCAGGTTGTGAAGCACATCCACCAGGGTGGCCCAGGACCCAAAACTCTTTTCTTTTCTTTTTTTTTTTTTTTTGAGACAGAGTCTCGCTCTGTCGCCCAGGCTGGAGTGCAGTGGCCAGATCTCAGCTCACTGCAAGCTCTGCCTCCTGGGTTCACGCCATTCTTCTGCCTCAACCTCCCAAGTAGCTGGGACTACAGGCGCCCGCCACCTCGCCCGGCTAGTTTTTTGTATTTTTTAGTAGAGATGGGGTTTCACCGGGTTAGCCAGGATGGTCTCGATCTCCTGACCTCGTGATCCGCCCATCTCGGTCTCCCAAATTGCTGGGATTACAGGCTTGAGCCACCGCGCCCGGCCCCAAAACTCTTTCCAGTGTCTCCCACTCAGTCCCATGTGGGGATATCTGGAACCCTCTGCCTTTTGGGAGGAAGAGCCCTGAATCTCACGGTGAGGACAACTTTGCCCTAAAGATAACCGCCACCCCCACACCAACCTAGGCTTGCTGGCTTTTCGGTTCCAAAGTCCCTCTGCCCTTCCCCCATCTGGCTCTGTGCTGGGGAGGGGCAGAGCCTGGGCTCAAATTCCTCCCTCCTCAGAGAGTAGCCTAACCCTCTCCCTGCCTCTCCTGGATGCCCAGTGAATTATTCATCCATTTGCCCATTTGATCTTGAGTTCATTCACTCAGCCAGTGATCCACAGACACCTTCAGTGTGCCTGGCCCTTTAGCTGTCTGACAAAGTTCACACCTTCTTGCTTCCTTCTCAGGGCAGCAACCTTTATGATTCTCATCTGCTTATTGTGGTTCCCAGGCCTGGCTTGGCACAGCATTGTCCAGAGTTGCTTTTTAAAAATGCACAGTCCTGGGTCCTACCCCTAGATTCTGTAGGTCAGCGATGAGGCCCAGAAATCTGGTTGTTTTAAAGCTCCTTAGTGATTCAGAGTTCAGCCAAAGGCATATATGTGTTAAGGGTTGGGCTGTGGGGAGAGGAGGAGGACAGGTCAATCAAACCGATACCCTCAGAGAGAATGAAAGTCCCAGCCCTGCCCCTCCATCCACTGTGCTTTGTCTAGAGGGCTAGGCCTCACCAGCTCCAGAGCCCAGCCCATGTCCATGTTTACTCCAGTCAGGAGGAAAAGTGAAGGGAGAGGATGGACCAGATTCTGAGCTTCAGTTGCCACCAACAAAACTGGGCTCTCATGCCCTTGGAGAAACTTTTCTGACACCAACAGTGGAGACGGGGCTCCACATAGCCCCATCCTTAATCCCCACACAGGGTGCATGGAGCCACTCCTGTCTGGACCCCAGCCAGCTCCAGACTTCAGCACTGCACCCCAGCCCATGGTCCCGAAGTCAAAGATGCGGGGCTGGGAGGCGAAGTGTGGCGGAAGCAGGAGGGTGAGCCCTGGCTCCCCACTCCTCCCATGCTGAGCTGGGGGGCTTGTGCCTCTCACAGCAGTTCCTTCTCCTCTCTCAGAAACTGCCTCATGCACGCCTCCCATCCCCTCTCCTCCACTAAGGAAGAAGCACCCCCCACGCCCCTGCTCCACCTGTGAGGTGAGCTGTGCCTGCATCACCTCTGTCAGCTCCGCACTCAGCACCGCCTTTCCCAGACCCTACCTGCATTTGTCTGTCTGCGTCACCACTCTGCAAACGTCTCTGACAGGCCAAGAGCCCTCCCTCCACTTCACCCCACACCCAGGAGTGCTGCGGAAGGGGAAGGTGGCAGAAGGGGTAAGATGACCCAGGAACATGGCCACCTACTCTAGGTCTATGCAGAACTGCACACACTTGACCCCACATCTCTGTGTCCAAAACCCACCCTTGCCTGCCCCAGGGCAAGGAGCTGACAGCTTGTGGGGGGCATCTTCTAAATGCCCCGGGGCTTTGGGAATACAGCTGGAGCTTGCCCCTTTGCCTTCCTGTTTGTCAGTGTGCGGGGATGGGGTGGAGGCATGGGGGACTTCCTTTATTACATTGTCCTCCTCACCTTTCCCCTCTCTCTCCAGTCTCAGAAGTCTGCCATTATTTCCGTCCTAGTGCCCCACCCCTCCCGCTGACTGAGTTCTCCTTCAACCCACATTCCATCCCTGCACCCCCAACCCCAGCCTCTCACAGTCCATGCTCCAGTGTCCCTCCTTGGCGGACCACCCCCACCCTGGCACCCCCAAGGCCAGGGCTGCATCTCCCGTATTTCTCAGATCGCCTATGGTAGCAGAGGGCCAGGGGAGGCTCCTCAGTGCAGTGTCCTGTCACAGGCCTCTGGCATCCTGGCTTTCTAGTCCCACCAGACACTTGGTCTCAAAAGCCTGATCCCATAGAGAACTGATCACTGGGCCTGGTGGGTCCAGCCCCCTACTTCTACACACCCTCTATCCCCACCCGGAAGTTGGCAATTTGGAGTTGAGCCCCAGAGACCAGAGTCCACTCACCCCTTCCCTCCCGACCTGTTCAGTGAAAGGAGACTGCCAGCAGGGCGAGGGTGACTCAAGTCCAACTAGGCCCAAACCTCTGGGGTGCCCTCCTCACCCAGCTGCCTGGCTAAGGTGTGGACGAAGCTCATCCACTGACTTGGAACTTGCCCACCCCTCAGTCCCAGAGTCAGCGACAGACTAGCCCCTGCCCTCTGCCCAGCCGGGCGACCTCAGAGCCAGGGTCTACACTGAGAGTTGGGAAAAGAAGTGGGAGGGTGAAAGAAAGCAGGCGGAGGCGCAGGTTCCTGGAAGGCGTCTTTAATCAGGATTTGGTAGTACACAAGCTCTCCGGATTGTCTGCATTAACATACAGGGACTTAAAAAGGCACAAGATCCCTCGCACAGCGACGCGTGACGGCGGGGCGCCCCCTCCCCGCCCGTGCGCGGCCGTGTGCGCGTGGGTGCGTGTCCGTGTCCCACCCCCGTGGCGGCGCCGCGCGTGTGCGTGTCGGTTTCAAGTGTTGGATTTGTACAGTACTCGCAGTCTAGGGGCGGGGGTCTCAGTGCATGCTTTTCTACCCGGGCCTGGGGCCACCCCCCGACGCCGCTATGTACACTAAGGAGGACGCACCCCGGAGAGAGAGAGGAAGAAAAAAAAGCGTCCCATCTTCGTGTGCGTGTGTGTGTGTGCGTGTGAGTGTGTGGTTTTGAGTTTTTCGTGCATGCTTCCGCTGGCCAGGGTCGGGGAATAGTGCAAGCGTATAATACAGTATTATTGCAGTACAAAAGGGAGGGTCGAGGGAAGGACTTACGATGGGAGGGGAAGGCTCAGGAATAAACCGACTGGGACTCAGGACCTCCGCGAGGGTCCTCTCGCTAATCCTCTTCCTATCCCTCCCCCACTCCGCCCCCACCCCCGCAATTAGAAAGCGTCTGCGGACGCATGAAGGGGCTCAGCTAGGCCCCAGTGCTGAGTTTCTCTCTCCCACCAGTCCCAATTCTCGGGGGGGCAGGGGCCAGCCCCTCTCCTTGCTAGACACTGAGAACTCTGAGGGCCCGGAGCCCCGTTCCCTCCCCCACGGAAGCCCCTCCGAGCGGGGGGCGGGGTCGACGGAGCAAGTGCAAAGGAAGCAGATGTTGGTCCCTGAGTTTTATTTTCGGGGGTGGGGGTGTGGGAAGAGCTGGAAATGGGGGGCATGTTTGGGGACCCCCAGGGCCCTCAGTGGTGGGATGGGGCAGGGGACGCGGACTGGGGCGTGGGCAAAAAGGGGGCTGTTGGGTTGCTCTGAGAGACCTGGGCTCAAAGCTCTGCTCCCCCTCAACTCTGGGCTCTTTGGCATCCAATTGCAAGGCCAATTATTGGGGCGGGGGTAGGGGGCAACTCGACGGGCTGTGAGGTAACGGGAGTCAAGGGGGTGGGGCGACGGGGCCCTCCGAGCCTGGAGACCTAGCTGAACGCCTCCCCCCGCCCCCATCCGCACCCCAGCCTGGCAGCACTGAGGGGAGCCCCACTCCAGCCCGCCCCCGCCCCGGGGCCAGGGACCCAGAGGCCGCCAGCCAGCAGCACGGAAAAGCAAACGAAAACGGGCGCGAAGGCGGGGGCGGCGGGGGCGGTGGGGGACGCGAACCCAGGGGAAGCCTCGGCGGCGGGGCGGGGCGGGAGCGCGGCGGGGCCGAAGTCCGGCGGGGGGTGCGGGGCGCTGTGTGGGGCGGGCCGTACATTCGTGGCGCTGGCCGCGGGGACGGGCGGGTGGACTGGGGCCCTGGTTTGGGGACCTGCGGGGGTCCGGCTGCGCAGTCCTCGTGCGCTCCGGGCTAGGGCTGCTAGTGCAGGGTCCGGAGAGTGGGCGAAGTGCGCGCAGCTGCGGAGGGAGAGTGTGTGAGTGTGGCTGTGAGTGTGAGTGTGAGTGTGTGAGGGCCGGTTAATGATTGGCCATGTGGACCCCACTGCCCGCCCCCACAGCCTGTGCAGGGAGGGAGGGTGCGTGGTGGGACTGAAGGTGGAGCCGAGTGGAGGAGAGTCTAGGTAGGTTCTAGGAAGGAGTCCTGTGGGCTCCATTTCCCTCTCCTCTCCACCCCTTCCCCACCCCTCATTTGGAGGAAACGGGCACGCAGGCTCGGGGCCTCCCGGGCTGTGACGCCCACTGGATGGCGTGTGGGGAACCAGAGGGATATTGGAGGGGTGTGGCCCTCAGACCTGGAGCCTCTCCCTTAGGAAGAAGGATGCGTGACATTTTCAGGGGCTGACTGTGTGGAGGGTGGGCTGGTTCCTGACTCTTGAGTTGAA
The DNA here is from genome assembly GCF_003255815.1 of Theropithecus gelada. Classification (NCBI taxonomy): domain Eukaryota; kingdom Metazoa; phylum Chordata; class Mammalia; order Primates; family Cercopithecidae; genus Theropithecus; species Theropithecus gelada. The sequence continues at coordinate 45,638,356 of NC_037671.1, read as the reverse complement.
TGTGTCCCAGGTCTCAGTGGAGTTTGGGGTAGGGTTTTTTT
>NC_037671.1:45553572-45638285 GCF_003255815.1 Theropithecus gelada | reverse complement strand
TCCATCCCCAAGTACCACATCAACCCAAGGACAGCAGAGGATACAGCATTTTCCGAGCTCCCCACACACAACTGGACTTACCCCCACCCCCGGTCAGAGCCACACCCTCCCCAAGTATGGTCCCCTCCACTGCCCACTCCATATAGATACATTTACACAGCTCCTTCTGCCTATCCAGGGGCCCAAGGCTCCCCCCACCACTGCCTGAGCAAGACAGCACCACCCCTCCCCAGAAAAAGGGAACTAGGCAGGGCAGAAGAGAGAGCGAGTCCGAGTCCGGGGGTCCTGGGACCAGCATGGCTCAGAGGTGCCACCATCCCCCACCCACTGGGCAGGGAGGGCTGTGTCTGTTTTCCCCAAAACTGGAAATGCAAAGGGATATCATTGGGTTCAGGATGTTAGCAATTGGGATGAGAGTGTTCAGTGGTTATTGCTGTGACCCAAGCTGCCTTGAGTATGTGGGGGATGTATATTAAGTTATCGAAAATTTACTAGCGCATTTGTCACAGACCCAGGGTCCCTCTCCCATGGAGAAAATACTAGTCCCACCAGGAGGCCCCCACTCACCACAAAAAGGTCCACTGGCCCCCGCACTCATTCAGGCACTTATGCACACCACATGCATACACACAGCACACACTACACATCCCCACTGGCCAGGTTCGAGTTCCTGGACAAGAACGCTGTCACCTTTGAGTGCTGCAGCCCTGGACAGAGGGGTGGTGCGGGAAGTCCTCAGGCTCACAGTGGTTGCAAAATGAGTTTAGGTCACCTCTGCCTGTAAACCATTTTGGTTTGGTTCATACAGTGATTTTTCTTTTTAAAATTAGATGCCAACAATTAAAAATTGGGAGACTTCAAATAAAAATTAGAAGATAGTGGCAACAATTGGTTGAGCTGAGGACGGTAAGGGCGTGGGAGTTCCCCTGTTTACCACAGTCCCTGAACCTGCCACTTCCCTGACACTGTTTGGCTCTTGTTGATGTGTGAGTTGGTGACACCCATTCGGTGCCCACAGATGCCAGTGTCTTCCCATCTGTCAGCCTGACCCCTAGGACCTCACCAATCCCACTGAGGTCAGGTTTTGGAGCTCCTGCTTTCTCACACTAACTCCTCCTCTGCCCACCTGATCCCCAGAGCTGCTGTGGGCTGCTTGGGGCCATGTGGGACTGAGGGGTTGGAGGTCTCTGGAGAGACAGGGTTCAGCCATTTCAATCAACCCCAGTACTCTGGAGTGACTCCCATCTGGATGCCACCCCATGGCAAGGTGGGAATGGGAAAGGAAGGAAAATATGGCTTGCTGACAACTCCCCTCTTCTCTATAGACTGAGCAGGGAGCCCACCGCAAAGGACAATCAATCAACCAGCACACACAAACCAAGACGTTTCACAAACTCCTGTCAAACACGACCTCCAATTATTCAGCATGGGTGGGTTTTTTATATGTTCTGGTAAATAAAATATTCTGATTAATTTGTTAAATGCAGATAATACTGGGATCTACCTCATAAGCTATTATGAGGTTTAAATGAGTTAATGTTGTAAAGTGCTTAGATCACTGCCTGGCACATAATAAGCACTGTGTGCCAGTGGCTGTTGAATAAAATCACAAATAATTGTAAGCCACCACTAAATGCAGAGTGAGACTATCAAGTGCGAAAACACCACTTTCAAAATACAACAAAGACAGCTGTCTCTTTTCAAAGCTGACCCCGAAGAGGCTACGCACTTTCCCCAAGCAGGGTATCAATCTTGAAACGTTCTGGCCTCCTCTTGGGAAATGCTTCAGAAAACAAGAGTGACAATATGGCAGGCTCACAGCATCCCCACCTCGCCTGGGAACCGGAGACTGGCAACGCGACCCAAACCATGTGAAACTCTGCTGTGCTTCACGTGAACTTGATCCAACACAAGTGGCTTAGATAACCTTAACAATTTCCAAGAGTCAGAGCTACCCAGAAAAGATAATAATATTATTAAGATCACCTGTGAGCTCAGAGCTTTATGGCTTACAAAACACTCTCCCCTCCACCATGGAGGATAAACAAAAAGATGTCCCCCTAAAGGACAACATGCTTTGAACCATGGCCTTGCTTCAAAGGACACACCCTCTCCCACAGGTGTCAGTTCTGAGGTGGGGGGTGTCTATTTGAAAACTCAGCCACCTTCTCAATGCTGCAGGATCTCCCACTTCCAAAGGTGTTGGAAACAGTAATACGTACGTAATGCTAAAATGAGGCTGAAGCCAGTGCCATCATCTTTGATATATCACAAGGCACTTTGGGATCTTAGAGTACCTCAGGGTCACTGAGATGGAGCAGTGCTCAGGGTTGGGTAGTGGAACTCTCTAGAAGGGAATGCTGGATCACAGAGTGCTTGGTTTCATCCAACCCCAGATTGGGGGGGCGGGGGTCCCTGCCCACATTGCTACTGACTTACGGAGCAGATGGCGGGCAGGCTCCCTTCACTTCACCTCCTGCCACTACCTAGGGTGGATGGGAGGAGGGCAAGAGGACAGGGCTGGGGGAGGCAGTGCCAGCAGGAGGGGAGTGGGGCCACTGTTCAGCCTCACCCCCGCACCTTTGTGCTTTTTGTTTTCTGTCCCTTCTCAAAGGGTCCACCTTGACCCTCTCCTGCCTACTGCCTGAGCAGGGTGCAAAGCCGTCCAAAACAGCCTGGAGGGCAACAGAGGCTTGGGTTTGGGGAGATTCAAAAGTGAACAGCTGAGATGGGGTGGGGGCGGGACACCAGTATTAGAACCCAAATCTGGCTTTTGTTGCCAGATGGAGAAGGTGCTCTTGGCCCAGACATCCTCAAAAATAAATAAATAAATAAATAAATAAGCAAATAAACAAATAAATAAAATGACTTACAAAGAAAGATTTTGGGGAAAAGAGTGTGTGGCTATGGAATGGCTTATGTGGATGGTGTGGATGAGCCATGGTGGTCCTCTGTGTGGACAGTTTGGCTCCAGGGCACTGCCCACCACACTTACAGCACCCCCAGGCTGGGGCCAGGGCCCTGAGGCCTCTACTCTAACCAGAGACATCTGGGGGATTGATGGGCCAAGCAGAAGTTATGGGGAGAGAGGGGTAGAAGAGTGAAGCTGGGATGAGAGTAGGTACATAGGAAACTACCAATGACTGCATAGACATCTTTCTGGCTCCCTAACACACACATGCATACACACACTCATACAGCACTGTGCAACTTGGGCACGTGCCAGTCATGTTGAGGTCTGCATAAATGGCACTTCCTGGAATTACACAATGCACAGCCTGAGCATTCATCCATGGCAGCCCTTCCACATGCACAAACGCTCATTCGTAAGCACACTCTTAAGCACAAGTGTACGCGCATGCACACAAGCAAACATACAGACACAGTCTCACTGAAATAAACATTTTGCAAATCTTCGAGCCTCCTCCCCTCCCCATACAGGCACTGCCCTTTCTGGCATCCACTTCGCTACTACCCCATTCCCCAGGAAAACAAAGGTGCTGGCTGACATGGGCAGGATGAATAAAGGGAACCTTGGGCTCCCTGCAGTGACAGTTGGGGACTGAGAAATGGGCAGAAGAGGCATGAGCAAGCTGACATCCTGACACTTCCCCACTCCCAAGTGTCCAGATCCCTATCCAACCTGCCTCTCTTCTGTTGTGTCTTCACTACCACCCTTGGGGGCTCACCGAGCACCTACAGGAAGGAGTCACCCTCTGAGAAGGGCAGAGGTGGGGCTGCTCCCACCTGGGATTTGTCCTGAGACACTGGTTTTGCTGACAAGCACATACATGGTTTCTCGCCTCATCCTTAACAACCACCTTCGCTGCCACTGCTTCTAAGCTGGGTCTCCTCGTTGCTCAGTTCTAGCCTGCTTTGAGAGGTGGATCCCAGGTCCCTGTCGTCCATCCTCAGTTCCTGAGGAGCCGAGGACAGACATCCAATCCTACCAGGGAGTGATGGCACAGGTGTCTTTGGGGAGGGGCAGCCTACCATGGACTGAGCCTTCCTGGGGTAAGATGTGTGAGGAAGGAACTCTGTCCTCAATGACAATGGCCTGGGAAAGTCTCGCTAGGTCACAGGGCTGCCTCCCCCCATCGCTGAGCATTGAAACACTCCCCACCACATTCCAAACCTGGCTGCCCTGGTCTCCATCCCATACACAGAGCCGCGTGCACACACACACACACACACACACACACCCCACACAAGGAGGGTCTTGGTCTCCTGCCAGCCCCTCGGGGTGGATCAGACCCAGCCATGCCAAGAGATCACAAATTAAACAGAACAAAGCCCATGCCAGAGTGCCTCTGGCCCTGCAGGCCTCATCTCCCTGACACCTTACTTTCCACTGGACTCCGGACCCACCAGTGGCTCCAGCTGAGCGCCCCTGTCCTGGAAACTGTACCACCAGCCCCACCCCTCCCTGCACCATTTGGCTGGCACCTACAAAGGGAGCTGATGCGGGGGTGGGACGGAGACTCTGCTTGGGGTGGGAGTATTACAGTACCTTGGGCCAACGTTCTAGGGGGGCTGTATTGCATGATGGGGTGGGATGGGTGTGAGTGTGTGATTATTGCGTCCTGGGAAGGAACCATGGTCTCTGCCTGCTCCCCACCCCCCCCCACCTGCCCCCTCCAGGAGGGGGGGGGGCCCAGCCTAGGTCTTGTGGGTGAACCGGGCCCACACCTGCTGCAGCTGGGACCGCGAGATGCGGAGCACCGAGGGCATGAGTCTGTGGTTGCCAGCAGCGAGGGGCGCGTGGCGCCGGTGGGGCGCCCGCACAGGGCTGCTCTCGGCCGAGCGGCTGCGCTGAATGAGGGAACCGGAGGAGCCCGAGGAGCCGCCGCCGCCGGGGTGAGGGTAATGCTCCGTCTCCAGCGTGGAGGAGGAGAACACGGAGGACGCCAGTCGTCGCAGGGGGCTGTACCGCGGGAGGGAGTGCCCCGAGAGTCTGTCCTCCTCCAACTGAAAGAGACCAAGAGAGTGGAGGGAAAAGAGGTGTCAGGCACAGACTCGACAGCTCCGTCTCCGGGGCCACCCACCGCTCACAGCCCCTGCGGCGCCGGCGTCCCGGGCAAGTGGGCGGGGTCAGGCAGGGTGGAGGAGGGTGCAAACCACCCGCCCCAAGGTCCTGCCTCAGAATCTAGGCTCTGGCCTCCTACGCCCTTCCCCCTCCTCCTCCTCTCTGGAACTTATCACACTATGGTCTCTGCAAGGAGACCATGGTCACTCACCTCCTCCGAGAAGCCTTCCCGGCTTAGTCCTACCTAGCTCAGGGTTGTTCTGGACTGGGGAACCCTTTCTCTTGGGAAGGTGGCTCTGTGCTCTGAGAGAGTTCCTTGCCATGTGTTGACAGCTGTGTGCTGCCTGTCTCCCCAGTTAGATTCCGTGCTACTCATTAGGTCTCAGAAACGTTCCCTGTACACCCTCCGCCTTGATACCCCCGTCCCATCACAGGGAAGTGTTGGGATCTGGGTGACAATGCGGCATAAGGTGGGACTCTAGAGCCCAATTACTCTGTTTGAATCCCAACTCCAACACTTAAAATCTGAGCAAGTTACTGCACCTCTCTGAGCCTCAGCTTCCTCCTCTGTAAAATGGGGGTCGTAATGGTGCCCACCTCAAAGGGTGGTCGTGAGGATTCAATGTTATAAGATGCAGCACTTGGAATAGCACCCGCCATAGAGTAAATGCTGCACTCTTCACTGAGCCATTTAGTAAATGCCGCACATCTTCACTGAGCCACTCTTCCAAATGAGGGAAGGGATGGACTCGTAGGAGGAGGGGCAAACTGAAGTATTTTCTTGAAAGTGGCTTTTCCCCTGCCCCCTCAAAGGCTGAGCCACCAGGCAGCCTGTGTACGGGGCTGGGCAGAGCTGCTTCCTCATCTCCTTCAGGAAGAATCCTGCCCTGTGTCCCCATGCCCTCCGAGTGAAGTGGATGTGTCCCAGATATGTGGGGGCAGAAATGGCACCCAGGGTGTTACCAGACCTCTCCCAGCCTGACCCTCTCTCTTCCTGAGACTGAGGCCAGTTGAAATAGCTTTTACAGTGGCAACAAGGACTGACTGGGCCAGCTCCTCCAGGAAGGAGGGGGCCTGCGACACTCAGCTCCAGCATCCCTTGCTGCTGTCAAGTGGGGGCACAAGGGACTTGGCATGGAGCCTCCAGCAGAGTAGGGAAGAGGGAGAACATTCTAATAGGACTGGCTTTGCTCCCACCTTGCTTTCCCTTTCATCCTCTTTTTGGCCAAGTCTAGGATCCTTCTGAGCTAGTCTCATCTGCACTAAAGTTTAGGGGTCTAAGGCCCACCCAGGGAGACCAAGGAACAGAGGCACCACTGTTGCCCAAAACCCCCTCTCACAGCACATGTGGGTGGCTTAACATTCCAGCCAGAGTTTGCTCAGCTGCCAGGCAGATTTTCATAGGATGGCATTGAATCCCAGAGTGCTCTTGCCCTTCAGACTGGGCACCACTTGTGGCCACCTGCTTGTCTTCACACCAGTTGAAATACCACCTGTGTGAGACCACTCCAGCTCCCTCCCCTGCAAGCTCCCAGCTTCTAGCAGATAAGAGTGCTCTGTTACCTCCCTGATGGACCTGGATTGTAAACATCTTTCTAGACCTTTGCATCTCCACCCTACCGCTTATGACCTTGAGCTCCAAAAGGGCAGGACTGGGCAGCTTTATTCATCTTTGTCCCCCAGCCCCTAGCACACTGTCCAGCACGTGGCAGGGAAATGCTTTGGTGCCTGCCGGGCAGTGTCTGTGTACTCAGGGCTTGCTGACCTGCTGTGCTATCGGCCAGAGACAACCGATAAAGGCAGGCAAACAGCCCTCCCCCAAATCACACACTTGCTAGCCTGCTTCACCCTTGCCCTAGCTTTTCCCACCACTCCTAATTTGCACCTTAAATTTCCTTGAGAAGAAAGCCAGGTGTGTGGGGAAAAAAAAAAAAAAAAACCCACACACACACACCATCACCAAAGAACAATAGATACTTTTAAATAGCCCCAATTGTGCCTGCTTTCACACTGTTTCCCTCCCCGTTCCCCACATGTGCAGGTGACAGAGTTGTAGGTGCTCATAGTTTAAATGATTGGTGTTACGAGGAAGTTCACACATCAGGCACTGAGAAAATTGAGCTAGGTCTAGAGAGGGCTCCTTCAAAAAGGTGGCGGGGAAGAGGGAATTCAGCAGAGAGTTCTTGCCTGCCCTAAGCCGCATAATCTCCGCCTGTGGGTGGAGAATCCCAAAAACTGTGATTCTAGGATGCAGCCAGATTTGGGAGGCCCTGCCATAGGCCCAGGCTGGGCTCACCACTTCCTTCAGGCCAGCCCAAAGACAGAAGAAAAAAGTAGGCTGGTCCATTTCTTCCTGCTCCTCTACCCTTGATGAAGGAAGATCTCTGCTTCACCCCGCTGTCCTGAAGTACTTGGCAAAACATGTTATACCCCATATGTTCATCCAGAGACACACACAGAGGCTGCCCTGCACACTGACATGCCCACAGGCACACCTGCTGATGTGGCCCAGACAGTGGGTATGCACACAACACACACACACACACACACACACACACACGCTCCAGGCTCTCTCTGATCCTGCACAAACCATCTGCTCTCTCTGGCCTGTATGCTTTCTGTTAAACTCACAGACCTCAGGCCAGGCGCAATGGCTCACGCCTGTAATCCCAGCACTTTGGGAGGCTGAGGCAGGGGGATTACCTAAGGTCAGGAGTTCGAGACCAGCCTCAACATGGAGAAACTCCGTCTCTACTAAAAATACAAAATTAGCCGGGCGTGGTGGTGCATGCCTGTAATCCCAGCTACTCGGGAGGCTGAGGCAGGAGAATTGCTTGAACTTGGGAGGCGGAGGTTGTGGTGAGCCGAGATCACGCCATTGCACTCCAGCCTGGGCAACAAGAGCCAAACTCCGTCTCAAAAAAAAAAAAAAAAACCTCACAGACCTCAGACGGAATGGCTCAGAGCTCAGATCTCGGAACGAACTGCCTGGGTTCAAGTTCTGGTGCTAACACTTACCAGCTGGTGCTCACCAGCTGGGCTAAAAACTTTGCTTCTATGAATCTTAGTTTTCTTACTTTTAAAATCAAGATTCCCTCTTCATAGTGTTGTTGTGAGGAATATACATATAAACATGAAAGTGCTTAGGACGGTGCTAACTATTGTTGTCATTATTAGAATTATTACTCCAATTGTTATCATCAATAGAAATGCTTTGACATTCTAGGCATCTGTGGTTCTGTACACACTTGCAGACCTGCTGCATATTCTACACAAATGCAGTAACATGTGCACCCACCTGCAGGCACATACATATGGACACATCCATCCACCAGTGCACGGCTCGAGCTCCACTGACACAAACACACATGCGCAGGGGCAGAATGCTAACCAACCTTGATTCTGTACACTGTGGGGAACCTGAGACCCACAGACACCTCACCCCCAAAGACACACACAGCTCATCTCTTGCTGACACAGGTAGTGCCTGTCCCTGTCACAAGCAGGACCCAAGCCCAAGACTGACTGATTATAGAATCGGCCTGTGCTTCCCCATCCCACCAAATCTCTCTCTCCCCACCCTCTTGGCCAGAATTCCCCAAAGTGAGGGTAAGTCCCAGGACACAGGTAGGAATCTGCAGGTAAGAAAAACTTTAGAGATGAACCTCAGAAGAACCTCAGCTCCCTCACCTGGAGACCCAGAAAGAGACACTGACTGGCCCTCAGTCACTGGGAAGGGAACGGCAGAGCCAGGTCCAGACCTCGGTCTCCTGACTTTAATTCTGGGCTTTCTCTCTTGACACTGTCTGTCACCCTCCCTAGACTCTGCACTTTCTGCGGGTACAACCTATTGTGCAAGTTGCCTCTGATGCCTGTGGTACATGGTACACAGCAAATGCTCAGTGAGTGTGGATGAATGAATGGGAGTGGAGCAAGGACCCCAAACACATTTTGCTCCCCCTCCTGCTGACTGGTGCTGGATGTGGTGGGATCAATGGCTAGTTACAACACAGTGGTACCAGCCCGCGTGACTGCCAGGTCTGCCAGGGCTGTGCCTCCAACTCAGGCCAGCTAGGGCCTCTCTGGGTGAGGACTCACGGGCCCCACTTTTTGAGCCCCCAGTTTCCAGTGTCCAGGCAAGGCCGGGATGCATATTCCCCAGGACCACAGCTCAGAGGTCCTTTCTTCTAGAAGGGACTTCTAGATAGGATGGGGTCTGAATGCAATCCTGCCCACAGCTGCTTTTCCCAGGGCACCCATGTGATCCCAAGCAAGGCCTCCCGATCTGAGCAAGTGGTAGAACTGGCCCCTGGCCCAACACCTGGGCATCTCCCAGAGCCACCAAGAGTGTACGCCCCCAACATGGGACCACTATGTGGAACGCGGCGCAGCCCCTGAGCCCCTTCCGGCATCCCCTCCATGACTCTCTCCAGCCCCTCTGCGGGTTCATGGACCCCATTTGGCACACAGTGCTAGAGTTTTCCTCCATTTCCCAGGTCAGAGGTCAGCCTCTGTCCCACAAGCGAAGCCTGGCCAGGCCAGTGGCTGTCTGCCTATTCTGACACCCTGTCCTGGTCAGAAGAGAATAACCCAAATAGCATGAGACATTTGCAATTTGGCCATCATCTGGCCCCTCCCTGCCCTTCCAGCCTTGTTCCTCAGTCCTCCCACACAAGGAGGTGCCATTGCAGCCAGACTGGGCCCTTCCAGGGCACCCAACACACCTGTCCCTGTGCTCAACTATAGTCTCTCTCGCCTTGGCTCCACTTCTCCCCATGGCCGTCCACCTGGCTCTCAGAGCTCACCTCCTCCATGAAACCTGCCCTGATCATGGAAACCCCTTCCCAGTCCTCCCCGCTGCCCTCCAGACATCTCCTGCCCTGATTTCGGGGACCTTCTCCCCCATGCTCCTCCCATGCTCCGACCTCTCCCTCTCACTCATCATGCAGAGCTCCTTCTCCTCTCATTCCCCCTAGATGTGAGCACCTCTTAGCTTCCGCCCTCACTTTTGGGTTCCACACCCTGTACAGTCCTCTTGGGTAACATCACCCATTCCCATGGTTTCCCAAACCCCGAAATCTGTATTTCCAGCTGCGATCCCTCTCCTGAGCCTCAGGTACCTACACATGGAAATCCCTTAGATTCCATGAGGTCATTGTATTTTTTATTTTATTTTATTGTTTTTCTTTGTTTTTTGTTTTTTGTTTGTGAGACGGAGTCTCGCTCTGTCGCCCCGGCTGGAGTGCAGTGGCACGATATTGGCTCACTGCAAGCTCTGCCTCCCGAGTTCACGCCATTCTCCTGCCTCAGCCTCCCGAGTAGCTGGGACTACAGGCGCCTGCTACCACACCCAGCTAATTTTTTGTATTTTTAGTAGAGATGGGGTTTCACCATGTTAGCCAGGATGGTCTCGATCTCCTGACCTTGTGACCCACCCACCTCGGCCTCCCAAAGTGCTGGGATCACAGGCATGAGCCACCGAGCCTGGCCTATTTTATTTTATTTTATTTTTATTTTATTTTATTTTATTTTATTTTATTTTATTTTATTTTATTTTGAGTCAGGNTTTTATTTTATTTTATTTTATTTTATTTTATTTTATTTTATTTTATTTTATTTTGAGTCAGGGTCTCGCTCTGTCACCCAGGCTGGAGTGCAATGGCACAATCTTGGCTCACTGCAACCTCTGCCTCCTGGGTTCAAGCAATTCTCGTGCCTCAGCCTCCCAAGTAGCTGGGATTACAGGCAGGCACCACCACGCCCAGCTAATTTTTTGTATTTTTAGTAAAGATGGGGTTTCACCATGTTGGCCAGGCTGGTCTCGAACTCCTGACCTCAGGTGATCTGCCCACCTTGGCCTCCCAAAGTGCTGGGATTACAGGCGTGAGTCACTGCACTGATCAGTTCATTGTATTTAAATCCAAATTCTCACTCCCTTCAAAACCACTCAGAGCATCAGCCGAGACACGAGAAGCCCTGGCCCCCACTCCATCACAGCCCTCTTGGCCTATCCCCAACACCCTTAGCACTATCCACCTTGCCCCGCATCCACAGCCCCACCCCAGCCCAAGCCACCGGGGCACTCTCTTGCCACTGTCTGCCACGTGGCCTGCCTGCATCTCGTTTCATGCCATTTCAATCCATTTTCCACACAGCAGCCCAAGGATCATTCAACAGTACCAATGTAATCATGTTGCACTCCTTTTTAAAAGCCTTCAGTGGCTCACCAAACCTGCAGCATCAAGCCCCGACCCCCTAGCGTAGCCCTGAAGGCCCTCTGTGGCGGGGCCCAGGGCTGACCTCGTAGCCTTGGCTGCTGCAGTGTGCCATCAGCTCAGTGCTCTCAGATCGCCCCCTCCCGGCCTGTGCAAAACACTGTACCCGTGGCCTGCGAGGCCCTTCTCCCGCCTTGTCACTTGGCTTAATTGCTCACAGTGCCAGACTCAACTCAGAAATGAGAGGGCACTTCCTCTGGGGAGCCTTGTCTGCCCCCTAAACATGGTTTCAGACCCTTAAGCCTGTCTACCTCCATCACGGCCCTGTGACTGCTGGGTTACTGGTCAGTAGTGCCAGCACATGTGGAGCACCCCAGGCCTACACACCAGGACTCTGGGCATCTGGAGATGGGGAGTGGGGTACAAGCCCAACCTTACCTGTCTCTGTGGGCCTGTGGGGTCCGACTCTCTCCGTCGAGGGCGGGGTCCCGAGTGCAGGGGTGAGTGGGAAGGGCTGCCAGGCGTGGGGGGCTGTGACGTCTCGGAACGGCCATCGGCCTGGCTCAGCTGGGGTGGCAGGGGCTGGGGCGGCAAATGCTGCAGGTCCTCCTCGGCCAGCACCTGCATGCTGCGTCCCCGGGGCCGGACGGTGGGCTCTGCCCCCAGCCGCCGCCGCTCTTCGCCCTCCTCGGGCAATGGCCGCAGCTCCTCCGGCTCCTCGTCCGTGGTGCCCGACGTGCTGGGTTCAGCCCCCGGAGGGAAGTCCTTGAGCTCCGTCTCCTTGTCAATGATGACCCACTCTTTGCTGTCGAAGTCCTCCTCCTCAGCCAGCGGCACCGAGCGGAAGGCATTGCTTAGGGCCTCCTGCTCCACAGAGGCTGACACGTCCATTCGGCCACTGGCCTGCCGGTCAGCGTGGCCTGTGTCCACTGACAGCATCTGGGCTGGCTGAGAGGAGCAGGCCTGGCGCGAGGGCGAGCCAGGCAGATCCATCCGTGACCTGCAAAGCCACCCCTCATGGGGCTCAATGCCCAGCCCCACTGGACCCCCAAGAACCCCATGCCAGTGGCAGGGTGGGGTGTGACTCCCGAAACCTGACCGCAGTACCCCTCCCACCTTGGGCCAGGCCAGTTACCTCTAGGTTGTCACCCTCCAACCTCACTTCCTATCAAGGCTTTGTTAGTTCGTTTGTTAGTTCATTCATTCATTCATTCATTCAACAAATGTTTTTGAATGCTTACCGTGCTCCAGGAATACAAACAAGCAGAAAATAAACTCGGGTTTCTGTGCAAGGAACGTTCTCTCCTGGGCCACCCTAGGGAAGCTAATCTTCCTCAGGCAAGCTTTGTTCTTGCCTCTCCAGTGCTCACAACCAGTGGTTGCTTCCTGCTGCTTCCAGGCAAACACACCCAACTGGCCCTTGAGTTTACAGAGGGCTTTCCAGCCTCTTCTGCCACCACCCTCCAGGCCTGCCTGGCTGGTTTCATCACTCCCAAGATGGCCTTGTTAGTCCCAACTCAACAAACTCCAGTGACTCCCCAGCCCCAACAACAAAGTCCACACTCCTTGGTCTATACTCTAGGCCTCTCACAGCCTGACTATGGCTGTCTCCCCATTTCCCTCGCCAGCCCCATCTTAGATTCCACCCTTACGGCCCACCCGGAACGTGGCCTCTCCCCATAGGACTTCTCCCCACACACAGCCTGTCCTTCTACCCTTTGCCGGCTGATACAGGTTGGTTGTAGCCTTGGGCAGGTAGCCTGCCTTTCCCATCCTGCAAGGATTAGTGCTCTGTATCTCTCTGTCATCACAGGGTGAACCTCATGTCTGTTCACAATCTGTCTCCCCAAGAGACTGTGAGCTCTGCTGGGCAGGGCCTGGGTCCCATCTGACTTTACCCCAAGGGCATTGATCCTGTCTTGGGACATCTCTTCTGTCGTTATCTTTTTTTTTTTTCCTTTGAGACAGAATCTCTGTCACCCAGACTGGAGTACAGTAGCATGATCTTGGCTCACTGTAACTTCCACCTCCCAGGTTCAAGCTATTCTCCTGCCTCAGCCTCCTGAGGCTTACAGGTGCACACCACCACACCCTGCTAATTTTTGTATTTTTAGTAGAGACGGGGTTTCACCATTTTGGCCAGGCTGGTCTCAAACTCCTGACCTCAGGTGATCCACCCGCCTCGGCCTCCCAAAGTGCTGGGATTACAAGCGTGAGCCACTGTGCCCGGCCTCATTATCTTGAACTGTGCCGTGAATCTCACATTACTTTCAGAGCTTCTCAACTTGGGGCCATGCCAACCCCAAGAGGAGGATATTTCTGGTTGTACAATAGTGTGTGGGAGGATGCTCCACAAGGAAGAATTGCCCTCTCCCAAATGCCAGGGTACCCACTGAGAACCACCACGGAGGCCTAACCTATCTTGGGTTTGTGCCACTGCCTCATGTTCAGGCTGTGGGCAGGGGGCTGACTTTCATTCTCCCCAAGCATCGAGCCTATGGTTCAATGGCTCTTCAGCTGCAGAGGCAGGGGTGCAGATCAGAACCGCCTGTGGGGCTTTCTCAAAATACTCCTGCCCCAGCCTGCGTGGGACCTGCCCAATCTGACTGTGCACAATATTTTTATTGACTTGTTAATAAAGACTTAAATAAAACATCCCTGAGAGAGGCCACCTAGGGTCTTATATTTATGCTCTCATGTAAATGGCTAATATCATTTCCTTTCTGAGGCACAGTTTGTTTTGATGGATGTAAAGGGGAGAAAGGGTGCCAAAGAAGGCTCAGGGCTAGTAGTGCTTGTGTGTGTGTGTGTGTGTGCACGCGCGTGTGTGTTTGCATGTGTGTGCCTAGTGGGAGCTCAGACGAACGGTTGGAGACAGGAGGCAGTGGGGTGGGAAATCTGAATCCCAACTGCTTTGTACTGTCTCCTGCTCCCAAGTGCCCCAGAGCCCTAGAGCCCATCCAGAACCTCTGCTGTCTATGATATCCTGTTCAGCCCTCAACTTTCCCTACCATCCCTGCAACTGGGGTTCACTGTGAGCCAAACCAATTTGCTTCTCGTTCCCTAAAAGCAGGCAGCCCTTCAGGACTGTCTCATTCAAGGTATTTCCCACCTCTCTTCTCCATTTGTATCCCTTCCCAAACTGCCTTTCCTCATTTCTCCGTCTCCAGGGAGAGGGACTCCAGGCTACCACAGACGAAAAGGGTGGTCTTCAGTCCCAGGTAAGCTAACCTGTGTGAGTGTGTAAGGACTGAGTTTGCTCACAAGGAGACACATGGAGTAGATGCCAGAAAGGATACCCCTCTTATCCCCAGGACGGGGTCTTTGGAAGAGACCCCTTTTCTGGTGCAGAGAAGGCCCCAGTCCTACTGCGGAGTGAAGCCCCACTCAGAGGCCAAGGGAAGGTGGAAACATCTCTCAGGGGCCTCCCCACCTGATGTTGTCCCACCCACCACCAGTGCAGGTGGGGACCGGGCCCTGGCCCATGTTGTCCACCCACCATCTGGGGTCAACAGATCACTCTCCCACCCTCCCACCTTCCCCTCCCAAAGGCTCACCTAGCTTCTAAATGCTCCTTTTCCCCAACTACGTTCCCCCTGGTCCCCTCCCCTCTATGACTTCAGATCCCTCAGCCCTAACCCCCAAAACTTGCCCTGCCCTCTCTTCCAGCAATTCCCAGGCCCTCTCCCACAAAGCTGAAGACAGTCTACCTCGGCTGCACTTGAAGCATCTATAATTAGTCTCTAGAAGAGGTTCTGGAAGCACACACACCTACCAACCAACTCACCCCTCACCCTTCCTGGGCCCAGGCACCCAGCCTGTCCCTCCTGCAGCCTGCACTCCCCCAATTCCCTTTCCTGGCATGAGCTGGGACCTCTCTGGATCCCCTACTGGCTTTCCCAGGCCCTGTCTCTGGCCCCAACTGAGTCTGACCCCAGGGCCATGCATAACCCTCTCAGCACTTCCCAGGGTCTGCCCACCTCCGCCACACGTCTGACTTTTCCTCCAGACCAGCCATGTGAAGGCGGAGGGGGCCTTGGGCCCCAACCATGCCCCTGGTCCCAGACCCACCTCCTCTCAGGTAGTTCCACTCGCCCGTCCGCCGTGGACAGCCTCTCTGACTCAGGGCTGTTCACCCTCCGGTAGCGCAGAGAACGGACTGGGGTTGTGGGGGAGTCTGGGGGTGCACGCACGGGGGAGCTGGGGACCCCCATGCCTCGGCTCTGTTCCTCCTCCACACAGGGGCTCTGCAGGAGAGGGGAGTGTCATGAGCTGGAGTTGATGAGGCAGCTGTGGGCGAATGGTCTCCTCAGGGTAAAGGAGACAGAGGATGATGATGATGGGAGACACAGGGAGGCTAGGGCGGGAAGGGACCGGGAAACAGAGGCAGGACAAGCAGGCAGATGGTTGGGGACAGGGTGCTCAGGAGGAACAGGGCGGGGACCCAAGGCTGGGAATTGGTGTAAGAGAAAAGGCCACCCACGCCCTTCGCCCTGGCTGCAGTTACTTTGCCAATGTTGATCCGGAGTTTGTTCCGGTTGACATCTGTCTCCTCCCAGACTTCAGCCTCAGGACCCCCGGGGTGGGGGACAAGGTGGGGACTGGGGCCCAGCCCCTCAGAGGGCCTCCCGGGCAGAATTGGGGGTGCATTCTCCTGGTCACTCAGGTGCTCTCCCTGTAGCACATCCTCGGTGTTCTCCCGGAGCAGGTCCCCGGGCACTGGCGTCACATTGACCACCCTGGAGAGGACAAGAGGGAGCCATGAGCAAGGCTGGTAGGGGTGCCCTCTCCTCCCATGGCCCTCTCCTACCAGCACAGACCTGGAGACCACCCCTAGGAGCAGGCACAGAGGCGGTCCCGTCAGGGGTAAGAGTGTCCCTAGACCCATCACCATTGCTGGCCCACAAAGCCTCTGAGACCAGACCACCCTCAAGTTGGCAGGGGCCGCAAGGAGATGTTGCCATCTAGCTCTGTTGGCTTAGTGGATCCTACTGTCGTTCAGGAACCTGCCAGATTTCCATTGGCATTCACTGTCCGGCTTCCTCCTTTAGACCCAGGAATGGGTCTAAAAAGGAGAATCACTTTGGAGTTCCTTTTAAAATTAGTTTTCTTTTATTACTATTTTGCAGTCTGGGAGCATAGATGGAAGTTGCCCTGAATATACACTTAAATTTTTTTTATTTAATCTTCTTTGATGATTAAACTTTAGAGTTCTTTAAGCAATGTCTGGGCACCGTAATGTGCTACCACGTCCTGTTAAGTCTCCTCCCTAAACATGTCCCCTGAAGCCCCTGCCCACTTCTCTCCTTGGCTCGCTCCTGGGGCTGGGTGGAGAGCCCCTTCTAACTCCAGCTCCTTCCTGGACCACCTGTGTCTTTGTGCCCATTACATGGTTCTGAAATTGCTGACCCATCAATTTCAAACATCCCAGACTCAGCTGAGAGTGCTTTGAGGAAAGGAGCTGTAACTTTCAGGGGTATGGCCTCAAGACACGGCCGTTAAATTCATGCATATGCATGATAAGAAAGAGATAAACTGTGGGCCTCAGTTAATTTCACTTGGGGTTCCCTGCTCTCCCAGGGACCCACTGAGGAAGACGCCCACTATATGATCAGATTGAGGGTGGAGATGTGGCAGAGTTTCCCGAAGTCCCGAACTCCACTAAGGATAGGAAAGACAGCCAAGCGAGTCCAGGTAGGAAGACAGGAGAGGAGAGGACCGCCTGCCCTCTTAGGTAACAGCTCCAGGCAGTGGCTGGTGGCTCCCCTTCCTGAGACTCACCCAAACATGGCTGCCGTCTGCCGGGTGTTCTGCTGGGGTGGGGTAGAGGTGCTCGTGGACAGGAGGGCATCGGTGCCTGCCTTCTCCCAGTCAAAGGCCTCATTCTCAGCAATGCCCCGTTCCTTCATGCTGTTCTCAAACACCGACATGATCAACTGCAGGGGGTGAGGGTGGTGCGAGGACAAAGAGGTGACCCGGGGGCTAGCCAGGAGGAAGGGGCAATTGCTGGGATCATAGGGGGGAGACAGGAACCTTCCAGGACAGGAATGGGCCTGGAGGGGGCATTGGAAGGAGAAGGGCACATTGATTTTAAATGAAAACATGCACATGATATGCAAATCAACATGCAAATTATCATCTTGGATTAAGCCCCACTGACTGGACATGAACCCTCTGAGATCTGTCCCCTGGTTACCATCTCCAAACCTCCTCTGCCATTTCCAGCATGTCGGCAACCCTAAACCACTGGGAGTTCCCAAACCCACGCATGGGTGCTGCCTCTACACAGACTGCCCCTCTGCTGGGGCGCCTCTCCCACTCATCCTCTCCTCTCTGCAGCTTCCCTTCTCTTCACCATATATTCTCTCCACCATACAGCTGCCCTACAGGGCACAGTGCATCCGTTTGAATTGTCCACATGCCTATCTGTCAACTCTACATCCCCGGCAGCCAGCACAGGGCCCCAGCCTGGGGGGTGCTTGCAGCTGTGTGGCCTTGGGGATCCCATAAGGCTAAGCCAAGATCAGGGGGCATCTCTGCGAAGCTCTGGGTTCAGGAGGTGGCAGACAGCTATAGACCCTCTGAGGTCCCCAGAACACTCCACTTCTGGCTTGGCTGTCTCCAGAGCACAAGGCAGGTTCTCTCTGCTGACAGGACCCACTTGATTGTGTGCATCCTGTGTGCCTGAGGCTGTTTCTGCTCCCACAGTGCGCAGCAGCGTGCCTGGTACATAGTGGATCCCAGGCAGAACACTGCTGATGTTTTCCCCATTCTGTGATCAGGGTCAATGGGTCCCATGGAGTGTGGTGATGGAGGCTTGGAAAGAGCACTGGACTCGGAGTCAGAAGATGTGCCTGAGCCCAGCCCTGCTCCTAACCACAATATTAGGCCTCAGTTCCCTCATCTATGAAATGGGCATGATCATCCCACTTGCCTCCCGCAGAGTTGTCATGTAAAGTACTTAAAAGCATTTGGCTTCATTAATTGTTTTTGTTTATTTGTTTGTTTGTTTGAGATGAAGTCTTGCTCTGTCACCCAGGCAGGAGTGCTATGGTTTAATCTTAGCTCACTGCAACCTCCACCTCCCAAGTTCAAGTGATTCTTATACCTCAGCATACTGAGTAGGTGGGATTACAGGTACCCACCATCTCGCCCAGCTAATTTTTGTATTTTTAGTAGAAACAGGGTTTCACCATGTTGGCCAGGCTGGTCTTGAACTCCTGATCTCAAGTGACCCACCCGCCTCGGTCTCCCAAAGTGCTGGGATTACAGGTGTGAACCACTGCACCAGCCAGCTTCATTAATTGTTAAGAGCTGGGGCTGGGCACAGTGGCTCACGCCTGTAATCCCAGCACCTTGTGGGGCTGAGGCAGGTGGATCACAAGGTCAGGAGCTCGAGTTCATCTGACCAACATGGTAAAACCCCATCTCAACTAAAACTACAAAAATTAGCCAGGCGTGGTGGCACATGCCTATAGTCCCAGCTATTCGGGAGGCTGAGGCAGGAGAATTGCTTGAACCTGGGAGGTGGAGGCTGCAGTGAGCAGAGGTCGCACCACTGTGCTCCAGTCTGGGTGATAGAGCAAGACTCTGTCCCAGAAAAAAAAAAGAGAGCTGGAATAAAAATATAAGGAGCATTCATTATCATCAAAGTCTTGCTTGGAAGCTTAAATGAGTTAACACATGAAAAGCACTAAGAACAGGGTAAGCTCTTGATAAATCTTGGCTGTGACTAGTTTACAAGAGCATCCGTGCCTTTAGTGCAGTTAGAAGACCAGGAGGAGAGGCTTGGGGACAAGACGGAGCCATGGAACCTCAGCAGGAGTGAGGTCTGCTGGGGGCAGTCACCTACAGAGTGGTGTCTAGGGAGCAGGGGCAGGGTAGCAGACTCCCACCTGGTAGTCGGGCTTGGTAAAGTAGTCGAGGCTGGCAATGTGGTCCAGGAAGAGGTGGAACTCTGATGGCATGTGCTTCAGCAGCATCCGGTGCTCATACTTCTCCTTGATCATCCCTACCTGCTCCTAGAGGCAAGAGGCCACGGGGAGATGGAGCCCCAGCTGCCCCCAAACCCCTTCTGCCACTTCGGACCCAGCTGCCCGGGGCTCACCTTGTCCTTGATCTTCCTCCAGGGCAGCTGGCCCACCGCAAACTCCACCAGCATGTAGAATAGGGACCACAGGTCATCGTGGCGGCCCATCTCCTGGAGGTGGGGGGAGGGAGTCACCCGCAGCTCTCAGGTCCTTCCCTGGGAATGGACGGCTGACCCTTCTCTGAGGGGCATCTGTCAGGGAGGCCTGACACCCAGTCCCCTAAGGACAGAACTGGGGTCTCCCCAAGGCCACAGCTCCATATCCAACCCTCCAACACACACAAGAGTTCCACAGCCAAAACTACCGCATGTGCTTCCTCACCCGACAGGGGTCTGTAGTGAGAACAGAGAGGATGGGGTTCCCGAAACAAATGAAGAAGGGGATGCTGAGTCTGCCACAGAGGGGCCTTCCTCCAACCCAGGGTCTCTGGGGTGGCAGAGTGCAGCCCCTGCCCCATTCTCCTCTCCCCACCCCTCCCCAGCAGCACACTGCACCCTGACCTTGCCCCTCCCACCTCCACATCCCGCAGCCCGGTCTTTGCCACTCACCCGGTTCTTGTGGGCATTGACCGAGGCATAGCGAACAGTTCCTCGAAACCCGGCCACATTCCGAGGCTGCAGAAGGGACACCAAGAACGTCACCCACTATGCCCTCATCTCAGCCACCTCTCAACCCTGCCACCAAGTCTAACTCTTCACCCTGACCACCTCCCCTGGCTGAGGAGGCGGGCTTGCTCTCTGACCTTCCAGTCCTAAACCCGCCTGCTGACCCTGCTCCCTGCCCAGAGGGGGCAGGAAAATCACAAGGTATGGATGTGGCATCCCCCAAGAGTACAGGCTAACAGAGAGAGGGGACAGGCCAAGTGTGGACCCCAGAGCTGGGTGGTGCTGACACTGAACACAAGGCCAGGCCAGCTTAGGTAGACGCAAGACAAGTGGGTGAAGGGTCCCCAGATCTGGGAGTAAGGGGGAGTCCTCCACTGTCCTCCCCGCCCCGACGGTACTCACGGGCCGCACATCCCCCGTGGTGTTGGTGTACTGCCGGGCCAGCCCGAAGTCCAGCATATAGCACTTCCTGTAGGTGGAGGGCAGCCTGCCCATGGCAAAGTTTGACTAGGGGAGACAGCAGCTGTGAGCCCTGGGGGCCCCAACCCCAGCTGGGCAACCTCAAGGGGCACCAAGAAACAGCTCTGCAGCTGGTGAAGGGCCTTCAGCCCCACATTCACTCGCCCACAAGGAAACGTCAGTATTCACATGTGTGCACCAGGTCACAGCCTCTCATCTGAGGGGTGGGGGTGATCATCCCCATTATAGAGATGAGGAAACTGAAGGTGAAAGGGCTTGGGGAGCATCTCTGAGATCACACAGCAAGTGGTGACTCAGCCAAGTCTGTCCAGCTCCACATTTTTGGGACTCCCCAGCAGGGCAGTGTGATTTGGTGTAACTGGTGTGGCTGCCCAAGGCAGCAGGCCTGCTGGGTGACCTTGCGCCATTCAACTAACCTTTCTGGGCCTCAGTTTTCATCTCTTTAAGTAGATTTTTCCTAGCACAAAGATTCAAGATGCCACAAAATCAGCTACTTGGAACTCCTTGTCAAGTCCCAGCCCCTCAGTCCCCTTCCCTCGGTCCCTCCATCCTTTTCCAGCCCCCTTCACCTTCCTCGGTTCCAGGACTCTCAGGTCAGGGGCAAGGGATAAGGAACAGAAGGGAAGAACAGAGGAGAGGCCTGGGCATGGCCGAGGGGCAGGCAGGGGTGCATGCTCCTGGGAAGCAGGGGAGAGGAAGAGATGGGGCCTGGGAAGGAGAGCAGGAGGGGCTTGGGGAGAAGAGTCTGTCCCATCACAAGTCCCAACCAAGGTTTCGGAGGAGAAACCAGGAGGCCCAGGGAGAGATGTGGGGGTGTGTTCTGGAGGAGGGAACAGAGAGGCGTGTTGGGGCAGTGCTCACAGGCTTGATGTCACGATGCAGGAAGCCCACAGAGTGGATGGCCTCGATGGACTCCAAGATCTGCTTGCCCAGCCGCAACGTGGTGCTCAGCGTGAAGGTGCCTCGCGGCTGGCTGCGGCGCAGGTCAGCCAGGTTCCGGCCCTGCATTGGGGTGGAGGTGGGGTGTAGACTCACCCTCAGCCGCCATCCCAGACACCACCATTGTGATACTCTTCCCAGCCACACCCCAAAGGGTCGTGCCCACTCCCCTCTCCCAGGGCCACAGTCTCCCTTCCCTTCCCCTACCCTGGAGTCACAGCCCAAGCTCTTAGAGAGGGGAGGGAGGATGGGCCATGGGGACTCACCTGGAGCTGCATCACTACATAGTTAAACTTCTCGTTCCTGCCACAGCCAATGAACCTGCACACATGGTCCTTCCCTGAGGGGCAAAGACACAGATCTTCCAGCTGTTACTCTTTCTTCCTCACTTCCAACCCTAAGATGGGTTCCTAGTGCACTCTTGATTCCTGGTCCCTCTTGATTCCTGGCCCTGTGAGTGCCTCTCTTGCCACCTCCCTGGCCCTAGCCTCATCATGTCTCCTAGACTCCAGCTTCATCACTTCTTTGATCACCAACCTGGCCTTCTGCCCCATCACTCTCTTAGACCCCGGTCCCATCTCTCTTAGACTCTGGCTCCATCACCTCCCCCTTAGCTCCTGGCTCCATCCGCTCTTCCCTCTACCACCCCACATCTCCTCCCTCACCCTAGCTTCTGATCTCATCACCTCTCTTGGCCCCTGCCTTCATCATCTCTTCCCTCCCATTCCCCTGCCCAAGGCCCGAACCTTGCAGCTTCTTCAGCACGGCCACCTCCATCTTGAGGACCTGCTTGGGCTGCTGGGCTGACTCCACCTTGAGGGCCACATTCTCCCTGGTCAGCAGGTCCATGGCCTCGTAGATCTCACCAAAGCCCCCGCCCCCGATCTTTTTCAGCTATGAAGATGAGGGGATAGGGTGTTCAGGGATCAGTCTGAACAGCTACTCATCCCACCCGCTGCTGAGTTGCATCCTTCATTGGTGGGGAAGGGGTGTATCTTTTTTTTGTCTTTTTTTTTTGAGATGGAGTCTCACTTTGTTGCCCAGTCTGGAGTGCAGTGGTGCAATCTCGGCTCACTGCAACCTCTGCCTCCCGTGTTCAAGCAATTCTCATCCCCAAGTCTCCTGAGAAGCTGGGACCACAGGTGCCTGCCACCACGCCGTCCTAATTTTTTATATTTTCAGTAGAGACAGGGTTTCACCATGTTGGCCAGGCTGGTCTCAAACTCCTGACCTCAGGTGATCCAGCCGCCTTGGCCTCCCAAAGTGCTGGGATTACAGGCATGAGCCACCACGCCCGGCCAGAAGGGGATATCTTTGAAGGGGAGAACCTCATGTCTCTCTTCTTTACCCCACCCCATCAGCACCCCACTCCTCTCCTAGTGCCCTGGGACAGACACCTCAGCTCCTGAGCAACCACACACACACACACACACACACACACACACACACACACACACAGGGCCAGATGTCAGAGTGGGTAGTAGGAAAGGGTAAAAGACCTGTGATATCATATAGATATGGAGAAAGCCTAATGTAGGATTCTGAGGGGACCCTGGACTGCCCCTGACCTTTTCTTCTCTAGAAGGACAACAAATATTATGTTCCCCCATCCCCTGTGTAGACTGAGCAACCCCTATCCAGAAGGAAAACCAATTTCAGGAACTCCTATCCTCAGGGCGGATTGATTACCTGGGGAAGCAGGCACTTCCTGGGGTTGGCAGCCCCCCGAGAGTCACAAGAAGGAGAGAGTATTTGGGCAAGGGGATTCAGCAAAGGGTGTTTGTGGCCCATGCTCACTGTGGAAGCTCACATCACTCCCTAGGTCAGATGCCCACAACCAGAATGAGCCTCCTCTCCAGGGCAGGGGGTACTGTGGGAGCGTGGTGGGACCGGGGCCTAGAGGGAATGGAGCAGTGGTCTGACCCTCTTGGCCTCTCAATCCAGCCTCCCAAAGCAGGCATGAGAAAGGCGGGGAGGAGAACCGAAATAAAGTGAAGGAAGAGCTGGCAGGGAGCCGAGCAAAGCTGAGTTCTGGGGAGGGTCTCAAAATCATTTCAGCTCAGAGGCCCGGGGGTCCTGGAGGGTGAGGGATCTGCTGGCAGGCATGGGGAGCAGGGAGAAGGTGCTGATTTCCAAGCTGAGACTGGTTTGGTTTAAGAAAGATGTACATGACCTCAGAGGAGGTCCACTGAAAAAAAAAGAAAGAAGGATGGAGAGCTTGATGCTCACCCCCTTGGGGAGCTGCCTCAATGGGGGCCTGTCCGCTCTGTGCACCTTCCCAAACTCTCATTCTGTCCTGCTGGCTTATAACTCTGATCAACCTGCAGACTCTGGCCGCTCAGCCTCCTGCATCTCTGAACCTGCCCCAAACATCTGTTCAGCCCTCAGATGCCTTGTGATTGTTTAGTGGTGGTTGACACTGAGGAATGGAGGGAGGAAGACCGACTAGGCAGAGCTGGAGGGCTGGGAGTTCCCAGGTTACCACTGAACTCACTCCAGAAAGAGACAGGAGCAGGAAGGAAAGATTTGGAAAAGAAGCAGAATGCTGGGTGGGAACTTCAAGGTGCCTGTGTCTGGGAAGGAGACAGGGAAAGAGGAAGGAGGAAGAACAGTGAGAAACCAGAGTTCCTGTCTCCTGGAGATGAAATTTAAAGGCAGGATTTCAGAGCCAGGAGGGGACAGACAGACTCACGGGAAACAACAGCTTGTCTGCCTCTGGGGTACTTTAAACTCTGGGGAGATGCGAATATCTTCTAGATTCCTTTATGGTTTGCTTGTGCGAGAACAGAGGTAAGGGCAAAGAGGAGGGGACAACCACATATTTTTCTCACTGATGTCATCTCAGTTAATCCCCAAAGGCTCCTGGCAACACAGGTGATGAAGGTCATGTGATTCCCCATTTTGCACAAAAGGAAAACCAAGGCACGGGAAGTGCAATACCTTTTCCCACGTCACACTGCTAGTTAATAGCAAAGGCAGGTCCAAGCGCGGTGGCTCATGCCTGTAATCTCAACACTTTGGGAGGCTGAAGCGGGTGGATCACCTGAGGCCAGGAGTTTGAGCCCAGCCTGGCCAACATGTCGAAACCCCATCTCTATCTAAAACTACAAAACATTAGCGGGGTGTGGTGGTGGGCACCTGTAATCCTAGCTACCTGGGAAGCTGAGGCAGAAGAATCGCTTGAACCTGGGAGGCGGAGGCTGCAGTGAGCCGAGATCGCACCATTGCACTCCAGCCTGTGCAACAAGAGAGAAACTCCGTCTCAAAAAAAAAAAAAAAAAAAAGCAATGCCAAGTTTCATTTAAACCCAGGCAATCAAATGCAGAATCCATAATGTTGCAGAATCCATAGTGTTGCAGAATCCATAATGTTACAGAAACTGTGGACCCATCAACATTAAAAGTGTGAGTGCTGAGATTCAAGCCCAGATCTGCCAGGCTCTGAAATCATTGCTAGAGATAAGTCAGGAAGGCTCGGGACAGCCAAGACATTTATGACACCTACTTCCCAATTTCCCAGGGTGCCCTGGGGTATTTCTCTACCACCTTCGTTTCCCAGCAGAGCCTATTTCTCCTTCTTTACTCCCCTCCTTCCCCACCCACCCCCCACCCATTATGGAACTTCCATAAGACAGGGAACTGGGTGTCTTCACCACCCACTCCACCAACATCCCTTCTCCTTTTCACCACAGCTAGGGCAGACTTATACATGAGACACAGTGACTAGGCCCCTGATACCTCTAGGGGGTCCATGAAAATGTTTTAATTTCTTTTAAAATCATAAAGGAGGCCTCATGGTGCCTCATGCCTGCAATCCCAGTTCTTTAGGAGGATGAGGAGGGTGGATTACTTGAGGTCAGGAGTTTGAGACCAGCCTGGCCAACATGGGGAAACCCCATCTCTACTAAAAATACAAAAATTAGCCTGGTGTGGTGGCAGGTGTCTATAATCCCAACTACTCAAGAGGCTGAGGCATAAGAATTGCTTGAATCTGGGAGGCAGAGGTTGCAGTGAGCCGAGATCTCATCACTACACTCAAGCCTGGGCGACAGAGTAAGACCCTGTCTCAAAAAAATAAAATAAAATAAAAAATCATCAGGGGAAAAAAATGAACCTTTAGGTCAAAGAGAACAATCTAGTATATAATATTAATATATTCATCTTTATACCAATGCAGTCATAAAATACAATTTTAAGTACTTTCTTATGGAGGAAGGGGCCCAAGAAAGTCACAATGTGGCCTGCCCACAGTCCAGTAATAGGAATATTCTCTCAATCTCCCTTTTCTTCACTCCTGCTAAATTTTACATGATCCCAGGCCCTGCTGAAGGACCTCCCTAAACTAGAGGAGAAATATGACACAATAGAATCAGCATTGGTCCTCGGGAGGAAGAAGACCTGGTTTCTTGGGCAGCTCTGGGTGGCCTGGGGTGAGTTTCATAAACTCTCTGAGCCTCCACTCTTCCTCCTCTGTAAAATGAAGAGAGTTGGACTAGAATTGGTCACAAAGGTTTCTTTGGCTCAGTGGTCCTGATTCTTGGATGGGCTGATTCTTGTCAGACAGACCTAGTCATGGAGACTTGGCAAATTAGCTAAGCAATTTCCTCAGTTTCCACACCTGTGAAATGGGATTAATAAATGGGAATACAAATCTACTTGGTAAGTTCTTGAGACAATGCACATAAGGCATTTTGCACAGTGCCTGAAAACAGTGAATGCTCAAAGCAAATACTAAGTCATTATTACTATTATTGTTTGCTATTCTGATTCTGAGAAGCACCCCTCAAGATGAATAAAATGTTATTATTTTATTTTATGTTTTTAGAGACAGGTTAACCAAGCTGGATTTGAACTCCTGGGCTCAAGCGATCCTCCTGCTTCAGCCTGCCAAGTATTGAGGATTTATTTATTTATTTATTTAGAAGCAGAGTCTCGCTCTGTCGCCCAGGCTGGAGTACAATGGCATGATCTCAGCTCACTGCAACCTCTGCCTCCCAGGTTCAAGTGATTCTCCTGCCTCAGCCTCCCGGGTAGCTGGGATTACAGGCGCCTGCAGCCTGGCCTGGCTAATTTTTGTATTTTTAGTAGAGATGAGGTTTCACCATGTTGGCCAGCCTGGTCTCAAACTCGTGACCGCAAGTGATCCTCCCACCTCGGACTCCCAAAGTGCTGGGATTACAGGTGTGGGCCACCATGCCTGGTCCCCGTATTTATTTTTAAATGCCACATCTAGTGCCACCGACCCCCATTTTCTCCTGGCCACCGAGATCTATGGGCAGTTTGCCTTGGTTCTTGAGCTCTGCCTCCCACCTCAGTGCCATCCTCACCGGGAACAGGTTGAAGGGAAGCATGTGGCCCCTCACCCTCTCTAACTCTCCAGGGGCGGGGGTCGGCGGTGAGGAGAGGTCGGCATGCTTGCCCTCCCCCCAGCTACCCGCTCCATTTCGCTCCCCACTCATCTTCCATGCCTTCCCTCAGAAATCCAAAAAAGTTCTAGCCTAAACTCACATGTGTGTAAAAACTGTCTTTCCCTCACCACTTCGGTGTAAATGTCATTCTACCTCCAATCCGCCAGAAACTAAGCTCGGGTGCCAGAGGCCCCGAGGTCTCGGAGGAACATTCCTCTCTTTGCCAGATCCTCGTTCCTTTTATTACCTCCCTGGCTCTTCCTCCCCCATTTCTGTACTCTCCCTCTCAGGAAGTCCCCCCTCTGGGACAGAAACAGCCCATTTCCTCACCCTTTGAGGACCCCTAGAAGTCTCCTCCTCTTCACCCCTTCCACTCCCAACCCCCAGTCCCAGAGACATCTCTGAAAACGCCGCCACCGCTGCCTCTTTCTAGGCTTCTAGGGGACCTGCACGGCCGATGGCTGTTGCCGTGGAGACCCGCCTGCACCCGGGCCTCACCCTCCTCTCCAACCCCGCACTCCCGTGAGCTGAGCCTCCCCCCACTAAAGCACGCGGGCGCGCACACTCGCAAGCACACACGCACACACACACACGCACATACACACGACTCGGAGTGTACCTGACCTCTGTTGCTCTCCCTCCCCTCCTCCTGGCTTCCCACTCCGGTGCAGTCCCACAGGCTCACACACGGGTTCCCCCACACTGCCGCCCACAGTTCGCCCCACATTATCCTGCTCCCACAATAAGAGGACACCAGAGCGCTATTAAGTGACGGAAAAGGGGGAGTGATTTACAGTAGGTCTCCCTCCCCAAACGCTATCATTCCCCCAGCCCTCACGCGCCCCCTCCTAGGCAGGCCTGCTTCCCGAGGAGGCTGAGACTACAACTCCCAGCAGGCCCAGCAGCCCGAAGCCCTGGGCTGGAGGAGCAGGGCACGCCGGGAGATGGAGTCTCGCCGTGCTGCACCTGCCGCAGGACCCGGCGAGGGGAGGAGGCTGGATGGAGAAGATGGAGTGCGGGTGCGGCGGGAGCAGCCTTCAGGGCCTCTTTCCCCAAACACAAGCCTTTCCGTCCTCTGCGGAAGCGGAGGGACACATGCTCGTCCACTGTCCTTCTCCAAGGTCCGTCAGAGAAAAAGCTCCCTCCCCAACCGCTCTTCCTCCTCCCCACACTGGCCTCTGCAGCTCCTGCATCCAACCAGGAGTTGTTCCAGGCTTGGCCTGACCAACGTGACCTAGCGGGGAGAGGGGTGATAGAGGGCGGGGCTGGAGAGAGGGCACTGGGAGAAAGCTATTGTCCACATGTGGTGGCAAAAATAATGACCTGCAAGCAGTATGCAAATGAGCTTAGAGGCACCTCCCTCTTAGGGTAGGGGAGCGGAGGGCACTGGTTTTAACAAATCTTCAGGTCCTCGCCTCCCTCCCCGCTACCCTCCCTCTGCCCCCGCCGGGTCATTCACTCACCACCTTCCAGCGATCCTTGACCACGTAGTTGGCCGGCAGGATGTCGGCCTGCTCCCCTCCCCCACTCATGTTGGTTTCGTCCTTAAGGGCTGCCGCTAGGCACTGCATCCGCCAGCCAGAGGGAGGGGTGTCCGCAGGGCCTGCCCTGAGGGGGCCATCTACCTAGGGGAGTGCGGAGGGGCTGTGAGGGCGGGCTGCGGACCCAGGACCACCTGGCAGATAATGGAGGAGAGGAGCTCCACTCCTGCCCCGCATTCTTCCTGGTCCCGCTGGACAGATGCTCCAGGAGTTACCAGAGGAAAGATTGTATAAAGGCCAGTGCAAGGGAGGTACAGACTACGAACTGGAGATGGTAAAGTCAGCAACAGGACACACATGTTGACCAATGAAGAAGAGGAAAATGACAGTGAACAGGCTGAGGGGAA
Source organism: Theropithecus gelada (assembly GCF_003255815.1). Lineage (NCBI taxonomy): Eukaryota > Metazoa > Chordata > Mammalia > Primates > Cercopithecidae > Theropithecus > Theropithecus gelada. The sequence continues at coordinate 45,609,635 of NC_037671.1, read as the reverse complement.
AGAGAGATATGCTAACTGATGCCAGGAAGACTGGCTGACCAACGGAGCATACCAGACTGGGATCCTCTCCCTTGTAGGGGAGGCCTAGGCCTTGGCTCCCCCTTAGGGGAGTCCCTGTGTCACAAAATGTCCATGGAGTTGTGCAACGGAGGCTTAGTGAAAAGGGAAGACCTGCCACCCAAGGGGTGACCCATGGGACACCCACACCAACGTGACCTGCTAATCAGCCCTGAGAGATGTGGTAATCAAGAAAATGAGGGAAGGCACTAAAGCCCCTTGAGGGTGGTGCTAACTGAAGGGAATGCAGGTGCTGAAAAGCACACACCTTTCTCAGGGTGAGCTGAACCCACTGACACAACCATGGTGTTGGGAGGTCAGGATATGAGAGATGAGGTGAACACAAGTGACAGATTCAAGACATGGATGTCAGATGGACAGCAGCCTTGTGGCCACTCCAGAGGGACAGAGGTGGGCTGAATTTGGAAGGGCAGGAAAATGGGAGGGTCCTAGCAGAAAGCAGGAGGAGTGAAAGGGAACAGCAGGTCTGGGTGGGCATGGGGTGAGAGAGCCTCTGACCACACCTTTCTGTGTCTGCTTAGGAATCAACAAGAAAGAACACAGCTCTCCTCGAATTAGGACAGGTAGAAGTTGGATATCAGGGAGAGTTTCCCAATGACAGGGGTTGGGAGAGCCAGGCACATGTTACCGGAGAAATGCCCATGTATGCGTGTGTGTATGTCTGTATGTGTATCTGTGCATGTATCCTTCTGTGTGTGTATGTGCCTTTGTGTGTCTTTCTTTGTCTATCTTTTCTGTGTGTCTGTCTGCTTTTCTACATGTATCTATGTGTCTGTATGTGCTTGTGTGTGTTTTGTGTCTGTCTGTGTGTGATGTGCATGTGTGTAGGCAAGGGGCCAGAAGACATGACTTTCTGAGATCTCTGCCAACCCAGGACAGAATTTGGAACCAGGATATTTTCCTCTTCTCTTTCCCTCACATTTTTTAGAAGCACACTACTGTGCCCTCACAATGACCCTGGAGAGTCACAAATAGAGAAAGAGGGAAGTTACTTAGGCTGGGGTTTGGGGGTTGTGGGTGGGGGAAGGAAGGTGGCTAAAGAGATCTATAGATGGGGTAGAAACTACATAAACCCCCCTTTCCTTGGGATGAAATAACTTCCCAGGGCTCCTGCATCTAGACATCCTACCATAGGGGACAGGGTGGGACGTGGAGGTGTGGAAACCACCTTCCAATTCATGATGTGCCACTGTGGACATATGGAGAAGGGATCTTCATGGGGAGGGACGCTGCCACTCCTTTTCTCTTTCTTCAAATGACTAAGCTGAGCTGTTTCCTCCAATCCTTACAACTTCAGAGCATCAGGACTTCCCTCCTTCTGCCAAAGTAGGATATGGGGCATCAGGAATTTGAAGGGCAGTGAGGGCAATGGCAGGATGAAGGGAGAGGTAGGGATGGGGTTCTGGAAAAAAGGTGGAGGAGACAGGTTGAGGACAAGACTGAAGAAGCAATTGAACTGGTGGGAGGGAGCCTTCAGAAGTTGAACTGGGTGAACTCTGATGGGCTTTCCAGTCCTAGGACAGTGGATCTCTTAGGTTGATAAGGAAAATTTGTGTCCTGCTCCCATTTTATAGATGAGCAAACCAAAAAGAAAGAGATGAGGCAAGAGAAGGAAGAGTGGAGCTGGGAAGATAAATGAGGGTTACCTGCCTCTCCCTCTCCACTATCCTTCTCTCTGTGTCTGAGGACTACGCTCAGCAGAGACCGGGTTGGATAATACAAACACGGGACACTTGGTTGCCCCATTACTGCCGCCTCAGGCCCCTATGTGCGCATGGGAGCATGGGCGCATGGTGAAGAGGAGGGCTTGTGCAGTTTGTATGAGTATCTGTCAGAGAGTGCAGGTAGGATCATGTGGGGCCAGTGATGGTACATAGGGGTATGTGGAAGTGGTGGGAGCTCATCATGGCCTGTGGATACAAGTGTTGATGTGTAACTCTGCAAGGTGTCAGCAGGTGTGTGTGGGAATCTGGAAGCCCAGGTAAGGAGAGGTGATGGAGACCAGCAAGAGGTGATGGGGACAGGTGAAAGAGATGTGGAGGGAGGCAGAGGGGAATGTCAGGGATGAGGAGCAACAGGATTAGAGGAGGGGGGTGGGTAGGATAGAGACTGGTGAGAGATAATGATGACAGGCAAAGAAGAGATAGGACCATGGGAGGGATTTCTGGGCACAGCTGAGGGGGTGAGGAAGTAGGTAAGAAGACAGGTGGGAGGCATGGAGAGACTGAGGACAGGGAGGGAGGTTATGGAGACAGCTGAATGACTCGTCAGGGGTGACAGGAGAGCCAGGGGTGAAGCCATGGGGACAAGGGACGGAGGTGAGTGGGGAGGAGCAAAGTGCCGGGAGGACGGGTTGGGGAGGGAGGTCTGTGTGCTGGGGACAGGGAGCGGCTCCAGGCCTCGGTGCGGCCCAGGCGGTGTAGGCCAGCGTCCCAGCCCAGCGGGCGGCGACAGCAGCGCGGAGGGGAGCCCAAGAAGGCTGCGCTGGGAGGCGAGCCAGGCGGAGCCCCCTGAGCCCACTAAGGAGCCCCCGCCCCGACCCCGGCCCACCCCGCCCCGCCTCACCTGCTCTGTGCCCGCTGCGGCTGCGGCTGCGGCGGCGGTGGAGGCAGCGGCTCGGGGCGGCGCATCCCCCGGGGCCGGGGCGGGGCGGGGGCGGCTCAGTGCGGCGTTGGGCGACCCGCTCCCTCCGGCGGCGGCGGCGGCGGCGGCCTTCCGACCGGGACCATCCCGGCCCGGCCCGGCCCCGATCCTCCTAGGGCGACGGCGGCGGCAGCGGCGGAGCGGGGAGCTGCCCACAATGCACCGCGCCGCCAGCATCAGCACCAGCCCTGACATCACCGCCCGCTGCCCGCTCTGACATCACCGCTCCTCCTCTGACATCACGTTCCGCCGGCCCCGCTCCGCTCTTCTCCAGCCCTGGGATTCTCTGGCTGTCCCGCTCCAGCTCTCAGGTTCTCCTTACCGCTCTCTGCCACTCACTTGACTCCATCTCCCAGCACAGCCCCATCACTCCTTACCTGCTCCCATAAAACTCACCTCTCTCCATCACCCTTTATCTTCCCCACTCCCAGTATGTCTCTAAACTTCCTCACCTGACCCATCAGTGTCGCCTGATTCCCCACTCCATCCTCTACATGTTTATATCTCCTTCCTCTAAACTCATCCCCCTCTCCTGTACCCATCCTCCCATACGTCCCCATCACTCACCTCTTCTGGGGCCATCCCACACTCTCACCCACCACCTATCACGTGTAATTCTCACCTCACCACCTATATGCTTTATCTTTTGGCTCAACCTGTGTCTCTCTTTCTTTGGCCCTTTCTTTCATTTGTGGACAAACACTGCCATTGGTTTTTACTGCTTACCAAATAAGATGCATACTCTTTACTGTAACATCAAAACACCTTCCCAACATGGACCCATAAGGCCATTACTCCCCTTCTGACATGTTGGATTACTCAACAACTCAACAATCCAACATTCCTTGAACAACAAACTCTGCATGCCGCCTGTCTCTTTCAGTTTCTTCCTTTTTTTTTTTTTTTTTTTTTTTTTGAGACAGGGTCTCATTCTGCTGCCCAGGCTGGAGTGTAGTGGCACAATCTCAGTTCATTGCAACCTCTGCTTCCTGGACTCAAGCGATTCTACAGCCTCAGTCCCCCAAGTACTTGAGACTACAGGTGTGAGCCACTATCTCTGGCTAATTTTTGTATTTTTTTGTAGAGACGGGGTTTCACCATGTTCCCCCAGGCTGGTCTTGAATTCCTGAGCTCAAAGCCATCTGCCCACCTTGGCCTCCCAAAGTGCTGGGATTACAGGCATGAGCTATTGTGCCCAGCCAGCCAGTTCCTTCCTTCCTTAATGCCTTCAACAAATGCACACAGAGCAACTTCAATAATAATAACAACAACAACAACAATGGGCCAGGTGCAATGGCTCATGCCTATAATCCCAACACTTCAGGATACCAAGGCAACAGGATCGCTTGAGCCCGGGAGTTCAAAACCAGCCTGGGCAACATAGTGAGACCTCATCTATACAAAAAAATCTAAAAATTAGCTAGGTGTGGTGGTGTGCACCTGCAGTCCCAGCTACTCGGTAGGCTGAGGGGGAAGGATTTCTTGAGCCCAGGAGGTCAACACTGCAGTGAGTCGTGATTATGCTACTGCGCGCCAGCCTGGATGACAGAGCAAGACTCTGTCTCAATAATAACAACAACAACAGCAACAATTGCATCAGTTATTTACTTCTGCCAGATACTACTCTGACTTTACATATGTTAATTAATTTAATCCTGATGACAACCCTATAAGGTAAGAGTACTATTGTTATCCCTTGTTTTATAGACGAGGAAACTAAGATACAGAGAGGTTAAGTAATATGCATTCGGTTACACAGCTAGCAAGTGGCAGAGCTAGAATTCAATCCCTGGCCCTGGAGTCCACGGTTCTAATCACCACGTTGGGAGGAAGGATCATTGAGCCTGCAAGAGTAATCAGGGAAGGCTTCTTGGAGGAGGCACATTCAACTGTAATTTGAAGAATTAGTAGAATTAGTAGAAGTTTGCCAACAGAGAAGTGGGGCCAGGGCAGAGGATGAAAGAGACTTCCAGGCTGAGAAGACAGCATGAGATGAGGCTGGGGTGGGCGTGTGCAAGATCATGAAGGATCTTGTGTGCAGTGCTAAGATTAGATTTTACCCATTTGAATTTTGGAAGTGTAGTGGATACTGTGGAGAGCCATTCAGATCTCCCTTCAGAATCTAGGTGCGTATTCTCCCAGATATGAGATGTTGAAGGCTGACTGCTTTCAGCTGACCTGTTCTCTGGGAATTGCCTTTGGCCAAGGGAGCTGCCTCATTCAAGATCATGCCCCCTTCCTGGGACATCCCACATCCAATCGATGAGTATAAAAGCCTGGCCTCCTTACTTCAATTGGGAACACCTCCTAAGGGACATCCCATTTTCAAAACTAATAGGGACAGCTGAGGCTTCTATTGAGACTACATCAGAGCTCAACTCCCCGTTCCACGCAACCTTGCCTTCTTCAGTCCTCCACAGAGGTTGATCACCAGAGCACGTCCCAATAAACTTACTGCATGATCGTCTCTGTCTCAGAGGCAGTGTTCTGGGGAGCCTGATTTTCAGATAGGAAACCACTGAGGAATTTTGAGCAAAGACGAGACATGGTCCGATCTGAGTGTTGGGTTAGAATTCTAGTTTCTTTTTCATTTTTGTTTTCAGTACTTTAAAAATGTTGCTCTATTGTCTTCTAACTTGCATTTTTTTCTGATGAGAAATTTGCAATTATCCTATCTCTGTTCCTTTGCATGAAATCTATGCCTTTTATGCGTCTGTTTTTTTAATTTGTTCTGTTTTGTCTTTTGAGACGGAGTCTCGCTCTGTCACCCAGACTGCTGGAGTGCAGTAGCACTATCTAGGTTCAAGTGATTCTCCTGTCTCAGCTTCCCAAGTAGCTGAGATTACAGGCATGCACCACCATGCCCAGCTAATTTTTTGTATTTTTAGTAAAGACAGGGTTTCACCATGTTGGTCATGCTGATCTCAAACTCCTGACCTCAAATGATCTGCCTGCCTCAGCCTCCCAAATTGCTGGGATAGGCATGAGCCACCACGCCCAGACCAAGGCTTCTGGTTTCTTTTAAGATTTTCTCTTTGTCACTGGATTTAGCTGTTTAAGCTATTTGATTATGATGTGTCTTTTTTACATAGTTTTATTCATGTTTCTTGTGCTTGGGGTTGTTGAGATTCTCGTATCTGTGCATATATAGTTTTCATCAAATTGGGAAATTTTTCAGCCATTATTTTCTTAAATATTTTTTCTGCCCTCCCCTTTCCTTCAGGAACTCCAATTACCCTGTATATTAGGCCATTTGAACTTGTCCCACACCCACTGATGCTTTACTTTTTCCCAGCCTTTTTTCTTGCTGTGTTTCATTTTGGATAGTTTCTATTGCTATGTATTCAAGTTCATTAATCTTTTCTTTTACAGCATCTTATCTAGTATTAATTCCATCCAATGTATTTTTCACTGTTGTTTATAATTCTGGAAGTTCGATCTGGGTCTTTTAAAATTTTCCATATCTCTACTCATTTTTTTCTTCTAACTTCTTAAACATATGGAATTATTATAATGACTGCTTTAATACACTTTTCTACTAATTCTATCTAAACAATTTCTGGATTCGTTTCAACAGATTTTTATTCCTACTATGGGTCATATTTTCTGCTTCTTTCCATGTCTAGTAATTTTTTACTGGATGCCAAATACTGTGAATTTTACCTTGCGGAGTCTTGTATATTTTTATATTTCAGTGAATATGATTCAGCTTTGTTCTGGATTGCAGTTAATATTTAAGAAGTAAAAAAAGGCCGGGCGCGGTGGCTCAAGCCTGTAATCCCAGCACTTTGGGAGGCCGAGACGGGTGGATCACGAGGTCAGGAGATCGAGACCATCCTGGCTAACATGGTGAAACCCCGTCTCTACTAAAAAAATAACAAAAAACTAGCCGGGCGATGTGGCGGACGCCTGTAGTCCCAGCTACTCGGGAGGCTGAGGCAGGAGAATGGCGTGAACCCGGGAGGCGGAGCTTGCAGTGAGCTGAGATCCGGCCACTGCACTCCAGCCTGGGCGACAGAGCAAGACTCCGTCTCAAAAAAAAAAAAAAAAAAAAGAAGTAAAAAAACAGACTGGGCATTGTGGTTTATGCCTGTGAATCTCAACATTTTGGGAGACAAATGCAGGAGGACTGCTTGAGCCCAGGAGCTCAAGACCAGCCTGGGCAACATGGAGAGACCCTGTCTCCACAGAAAAAAAAAAAAAAATCAAAACTTAGCCAGGCGTAGTAGCATGCATCTGTGGTCCCAGCTACTTGGGAGGCTGAGGCAGGAGGATCGCTTGAGTCCAGGATGTCAACGCTGCAGTGAGCCATGATCATGCCACTATACTCCAACCTGGGTGAACGAGCAAAACGCTGTCTCAGAAAAAGAAAAGAAACAGAGAGACAGACAGAGAGAAACAGAGAGAAACAGAGAGAGAGAGAGAGAGAGAGAAAGAAAGAAAGAAAGAAAGAAAAACCAGTTTGGGCCGGGCGCGGTGGCTCACACCTGTAATCCCAGCACTTTGGGAGGACAAGGTCAGGAGATCGAGACCATCCTGGCTAACACGGTTTGAAACCCCATCTCTATTAAAAATGCAAAAAATTAGCCAGGCATGGTGGTGGGCGCCTGTAGTCCCAGTTACTCGGGAGGCTGAGGCAGGAGAATGGCGAGCCAAGATCGTGCAACTGCACTCCAGCCTGGGCGACAGAATGAGACTCTGTCTCAAAAAAAAAAAAAAGAAAAAAAAGAAAAAGAAAAAAGAGAAACCAGTTTGATCCTTTTGAAGTTTACTTTTAAGTTTTATTAGATTAGATCAGAGCAGCCTCCAGTCTAGGGCTAATATTTCTCTGATGCTAAGACAAAACCTAATTTTTTTCGCCACTAAGGCAAAGCCCTATGAATTTTCCATATCAGCCAGTAGGAACAGGCACTAGTTCCATCCCTGTGTGAGCTCAAAAATTGTTCACTCTGCTGCTTTCAGATGTTTTTTCCCACCACAGACAGTTCCCTCATACACATGTGCTGATCAGTCCTCAGCTATCTATTCATGGAACCCTCTGAACCTCTCCAGAGCTCTCTCTCGTGTCCTGTACTCTCTCCTGCAAACTAGAGGCCTTGGCCTCCCTGGACTCCCAGCTCTATCTCCTCCATCAAAGAGACAGCCAGGCTCAGCCTGGGTTCCTCCATCCTGCAGCCTGGTAACCTCACAGGCAATAAGCTGGGGCAAATGTAAAGCTCGTCTACTTTGTTTTCAGTCTTTCAGCGATTACAGTACTGTTCTGTGCTGCCTGATGGCCAATGTTCAAACATTATTGCTCTATATTCATATATTCTGTCCAGTTTTTTAGTTGTTAAAGACGGGAGGGTAAATCTAGGTCTTGCTACTTCTTGGCCAGAAGAAGACATTTGATCTGGGTGTTACATGGCAGGAGTGTGAGGATAGACTGGAAGAGCTCCTCCAGATGCTTGATTTCTGCCTTCCTTAAGTCACTACAGCCCTTTGCACATTACTGCATGGCGTTAACCTGATTTCTCCTATTCTTGAGCTAAGGCTGGCTCCTCCCAAAGCCAAATGGAGTCTAAAGTCTCAGATGCTCTCCTTTACTCCTTTTTGTAGCTCTGTTAGTGCCCATTGAATGTCTCACACAAAATAAATGCTTTTAAAATGTGTCCCCAACCTGTACATTAAAAGGAATTTAAGGCTGGGCACAGTGGCTCATGCCCGTAATCCCAGTATTTTGGGAGGCTAAGGCAGGAGGATTGCTTGAGCCCAGGAGTTCCAGACAAGCCTGGGCAACCTAGTGAGACCTCCTCTCTCTGGAAAATAAAAATAAATTTAACAAAAATTAGCCAGGTGTGGTGGCGTGCTCCTGTGGCCCCAGCTACTCAGGAAGCTGAGGTGAGAGGATCGCTTGAGCCTAGGAGGTTGAGGCTACAGTGTGTCATGATCATGCCACTGCATGCCAGTGTGCCAGAGCAAGATCCTGTCTCAAAAAAATAAATAAAAGGGACTTAAAAGATAAATAAAAATAGGTAAGGTTAAACTATACTGTCTAAAAATGCACATTTGGGTGATAAAACCATAATGAAATACAAGGAAGTTTAATGATGTCCTTCCTTTTTGTCCTCACTATAAAAGTAAGGGCAGTGGTTACTTCTGGAGGGAGTAAGGGGGCTGTTTGGGATGGTGCACATGGAAACTACTTCTAGGTTAGTTGAAGATCTATTTTGAGATGAGATGGGTGGGAATCACAAGAGTGTTTGTCTTATAATAATTCATTTGTTTAGGTGGTTTTCTGTAGCTGAGTTTGATTTTATAATGAAAGTATAATTTTATTGGTACGCCTCTGCATGAATGAATGAATAATAAATGATAAATACATCTGGGCATTGAGTATCAATGGTTGCTCGCATCAAAACAGAGAGACATCCAGACACTATGTGCCCATGTTAGGATTACACAACACCCTTTGTGAAATAGCCAAATTCTACCTGAATCTGATTAAGTCTCTGCATCCAACTCCAATGTACAGGAAATAAGGAATATAGAGGAACATATTCAGTGACATCACAGGGATATAATTGGAAAACTTCAGACTGAAGGAAACTGCAGGATGAGAGAGAGAAAGAGAGAATATACAGGGGAAATGTATATATTATAGACTTAAAAGGCATGTCAACCAATCATAATATGTGGATCTTGATTTTAAACAAATAAATTACAAAATTTTAAGACAAGATATTTGAACATGAATGGAATATTTGATGATATTAAGAAAATCTTGTTAAATTTTTTAGCTATGATATGATAATAATATTTTAGTTCCTTTTTTTAATAAGATGGTGTCTCACTATGATGGCCAGGTTGGTCTTCAACTCTTGGCCTCAAGCAATCCTCCCACAGTACTAGGGATTACAGGCGTGAGCCACCATGCCCAGCCTTGGTTACATTTTTAGTAAAAAAGAGTTATCTTTTACAGACATATATAAAAATATTTATAAATGAAAAATGTAATCTGAAATTTGCATCAAAATAGTACAGTGAGGAAATTTAGTATGAATACAGATGAAACAAGACTGGCCATAAACTGATAATTATTAAATCTCATACTATTTTCTCTACTTTATATTTTGCTTTGTTAAGAACAGTTTTACTGTTGCAAATGGCAGAATTTCCTTCTTTTTTTTTTTTTTTTTTTTTGAGACAGAGTCTTGCTCTGTCGCCCAGGCTGGAGTGCAGTGGCCGGATCTCAGCTCACTGCAAGCTCCACCTCCCGAGTTCACGCCATTCTCCTGCCTCAGCCTCCCGAGTAGCTGGGACTACAGGCGCCTCCCACCTCGCCCGGCTAGTTTTTTGTATTTTTTAGTAGAGACGGGGTTTCACCGTTTTAGCCAGGATGGTCTCGATCTCCTGACCTCGTGATCCACCCGTCTCGGCCTCCCAAAGTGCTGGGATTACAGGCTTGAGCCACCGCGCCCGGCCTCCTTCTTTTTAAAGACTGTTTAATATTCCATTATACACACACACACACACACACACACACAAACATACACACACGTAGTGCCACCACATCCAGCTAATTTTTTAAATTTTTTGTAGAGGTGGGGTCCTCCTTGTTGCCCAGGCTGGTCTCAAACTGCTGGGCTCAATCAATCCTCCCACCTCAGCCTCCCAAAGTGCTGTGATTAAAGGCATGAGCCACAGTGCCCGGCCTACTGTAGCTTAATAATATATTTTGAAATCAGACATGAATGAACCTGGAGGGCATTATGGGGAAATAAGCCTGTCACAGAAGGACAAAACTCATATGAAGGATGCATAATGGGCAAACTCATAGAAGCACCCAAGCCTGCCAACAAAACTTGGCCAGGTGTGGTGGCACCTGCCTGTAGTCCCAGCTACTTCGGAGGCTGAGGTGGGAGGATCACTTGAGGGGTCAAGGCTGTAGTGAGCTGTGATGCCATGATGGTGCCACTGCACTCTAGCCTGGGTAACAGAGTGAAACCCTGTCTCAAAAAAATAAAAAGAACCCTTCTGTCACTCCCAGAATGTTTTCTCGTGCCCTCTGCAGGCAATTCCTGCTCCCACCCCCAGCCTTAGGCAACAACTGGTCTGCTTTCTGTCTCACCAAACATGCCTTTTCTAGACATGTCAAATAGAATCATATGATATGTAGTCTTTAGCTATTCTCTGTATCAGCACATAAATTTGACATTTTCCATAATAAAATAATTTTTGTTTAATTGAACAATGACTTACATTTGTATAGCACTTTATTTTTAAAAGGACTTTATTTTTTAGAGCAGTTTTAGGTTCACAGCAATACCGAGCAGAAGGTACAGAGAGTTCCCACACACCTCTGCTTCCACAAATGCACAGCCTCCGCTATTATCAACATCCCCACTGAAGCGGTACATTTGTTAGACTGATGAACCTACATTGACCATCATTATCACACAAAGTCCATAGACTACATTAGGGTTCACTCTTCATGTTGTACACTCTATGGGTTTGGATAAATATATAATGACATGTACCCACCATTATAGGATCATACAGGGTAATTTCACCACCCTAAAAACTCCCTGAGTACTTTGTGTTTTCTTTTTTCTTTTTTTTTTTTTTCAGACGAGTTTCGCTGTTGTCGCCCAGGCTGGAGTGCAGTGGCGCTATCTCACTCACTCCACCTGCCTTGGCCTCCCAAAGTGCTGGAATTACAGGTGTGAGCCACCGCACCTAGCCTATATTTTCTAATGTGCCTTCACATGCTTCACTGCACCATGCTCAAATCAGGTGAGTAAGGCAGGATAACATTTCTTACCAATTTCATAAACGAGGAAACAGACTTGGAGAGTTTAAGGGACCTGACCAAGGTCACAGAGATAGTAATGGAATTGAGACTGGCCTCCTGGGGCCAGGCACAGTGGCTTATGCCTGCAATCCCAGCACTTTGGGTGAAACCCCGTCTCTACTAAAAATACAAAAATTAGCCGGGCGTGGTGGCACATACCTGTAATCCCAGCTACTTGGAGGCTAAGGCAGGAGAATTGCTTGAACCCAGGAGGCGGAGGTTGCTGTGAGCCGAGATCGCACCACTGTACTCCAGCCTGGGCAACAAGAGTGAAACTCTCTTTCTCAAAAAAAAAAAAAAAAAGATACAGAGGCAGAAACAAGATGGGGTGTGTGTGTGTGTGTGTCTGTGCATGTGTGTTCCTTGTCTTTGGGGGGAACTGGAGGGAAGGTGTGAGTGAGGATAAGGAGTGTTGGGGAGGTTGCCTATCAAGTCTGCTGGCACCTGAGGCCTCCTTCCTAATCTGTGTATGCATGTTTGTGCGTGCGTGAGAGAGGGCACCCGGTGGGGGAGGGACAGGTGTGCAGCTATGTCTTCATGTTTGCCCCATGGTCTGTGTATACATAGCTGGGCCCAGCACAGCAGTGGGCAGAAATACTCTGAAATCTCTGTCTCCCCTTTGTATCTTAGCATTAAAAATGTACATATTGCTGCATCTTCTCTGCAATGGCACACTTCAGTACTTTAATAGTTATCTTTCAGGAAGAATACGGAAGAAAACACTGATGGAGCTTTCCTCTGGGGAGTGGGGCTGGGGTCTCAGGACTTTCTTTCCACTGCATACTATCTCATTCCATTTGAAGGTTTTGTCATATATTTGTGATTGTCATAATAAAATGAGGGTGAAATCAGTATTGGTGAACAATGAGTGCTTGCCTGTCTCCCTGAATATACTGCCTCTATCAACCTGCTTACTATAGGGCTGAGCAGACTACGAAGTGCTGTGAAATTCATCCTCTCATTTAAACCACTCATTCATTTAACAAACGTTTAATAAATGTTTCTTATGTGCCAGGCATAGTTCTAGAAACTGGGGATAGGCTAGGCACAGTGGCTCACACCTGTAATCCCAGTACTTTGGGAGGCTGAGGTGGGAGGATCACTTGAGCCCAGGAGTTTAAGATAAGCCTGGGCAACATAGTGAGACCCCATTTCTACAAAAAATTAGCCAGGCATGGTGGCACTCGCCTGTAGTCCCAGTTATTCAGGAGGATGAGAAGGGAGCATTGCTTGAGCCCAAGAGTTGGAGGCTGCAGTGAGCTGTGACCATGACACTGCACTCAAGCCTGGGTGATAGAGCAAGACACCATCTCTTAATAAAGAAAAGGAAAGAAAGAAAGGAAAGAAAGAGAAGAAAGAAAAAAAGGAAGAAAGAAAGAAGGAAGGGAGGGAGGGAGGGAGGAAGGAAGGAAGGAAGGAAGAGAGAAAGAAAGAAAAAAGAAAAGAAGAAAGAGAAAAGAGAGAGGGAGGGAAGGAAAGGAAGAGAGAGAGAGAGAGGAAGGAAGAAAGGAAGGAAAAGAAAGAAAGAAAAGAAAAGAAAAGAAAGAAGGAAAGGAAGGAAGGAAGAAGAAAGAAGGAAAGAAAGAAAGAAAGAAGAGAAAGAGAACGAATGCAGGAATACAGCAGTGAACAACTTTCTACTGGGTATAGAAAAACATGCAACATAATTAATAAGTTATATGGTGCATGAGAAGGAGAAAAGGCAAGGCAGGGAAGGGTGATAGAGAGAACTGGGGGATGGAGGGCTGCCATATTGAATAGGGTGGTCAGGGAAGGTAAAGTGTCAACAAAGACTTGAAGGAAATGAGGAGTGAGCCAGGAAGCTACCTGGGAGAACAGGGTTCCAGGCAGAGGGAACAGCAAATGCAAAGACTCTGACGCAAGGGCATGGCTGACATGCTTAAGGAACAGCCAGGAAGCCAGTGAGGTGGCAGAGAAGTGAATGAAAATAATAGGACCTGGAGTTAGGGAGGTAAGAGGGTGATAGGATCATCTGGAGCCTTGTGAGCTGCTGTGGGGTTTTCAGTTTTTACCCCAAGTGAGATGGGAACCATCGGAGGGTTTTGAGCAGAGGAAGGTCTTGACCTACATCACTCTAGCTGCTGAGTGGACAGCAGACTGTAGCAGGGAAGGGTAAGGGAGGTGTATAGAGAACCCTTGACATAAGTCATTCCATCTTAGAAAAAGACTCCATCACTGAGCGCATTCGCTCATGCCTGTAATCCCAGCACTTTGGGAGGCTGAGGTGGGGGATTGTTTGGGCCTAGGAGTTTTGAGACCAGTCCTAGAAACATAGTAAGACCTCATCGCTACACTTTTTTTTTTTTTTTTTGAGATGGAGTCTCACTCTGTTGCCCAGGCTGGAGTGCAGTGGTGTGATCTCGGCTCACTGCAACCTCTGCCTCCCGGGTTCAAGCGATTCTCCAGCCTCAGACTCTGGGGTAGCTGGCACTATAGGTGTGTGCCATCATGCCCAGCTAACTTTTTGTATTTTTAGTAGAGATGGGGTTTCACTGCGTTAGCCAGGATGGTTTCGATCTCCTGACCTTGTGATCTGCCCATGTCGGCCTCCCAGAGTGCTGGGATTACAGGCGTGAGCCACAGTGCTTGGCCAATTTTTTTTTTTTTTAATTAGCTCAGCATGGTGGTATGTGCCTGTAGTCCTAGCTACTCAGGAAGCTGAGGTGGGAGGATTCCTTGAACCCACGAGTTTGGGGCTACAGTGAGCAATGATCGTGAGACTGCAGTGAGCAATGATTGTGCCTCTGCACTCCAGTGTGGGCGACAGGCACCTTGTCCCAAAAAATAATAAATAAATAAAGTTTTAAAAAACTCCATCTTACATTTCAAAAGGCATCAAGCCAACAGGGTCCAGATGTTCACCTAACCAACGGAGACAACACCCAACCAGATAAAGGCATCGCCCTTTACTATAAGTCCTCCGTAAAATGAGCAGGACTTAAGCAGCTAGACACCGCCGCCTTAACAGACTGAGTCTTGCTATCACTTGTGACCAGCACCTGATGTCTGCCTCTGAAGGCTCTGCTCAAATCAAGGACTGTTCCTTGCAAGCCCTTGACGACTATCCCCATCAGGCCAGGACTCTGTCCATAACACTCTCCTTGGACTGGTTCGTTAACCCCTTTTCTCTTGATGTTAAATGTTCCTGTGTTTGATGTGAAATTTTCATCTGTAACATTTATATCCTTATATCCTTACATATAATACTATGTGTGGTTTGCAAGACAGTCTGACCTGTGGAGTGGCTCCAGCCTGCATGCCCACGGCTCTGACTACCAAGTGAACAGGTGGTCTTAAGAAGAACTGCCTTCTTGGGAACTCCATGTGGTGCCTAACTTTTGTGCTTGAAATAGCATCAATAAAAACCCGACCTTATGGGTAGACACAAAGGTGGGTGGACCTGGTTCTGTATGACGTTGGGCAGCTCGGGACATGGGGAGACCTGTTAGGAGGCTGCGGAGAGCCAGGAGGAGGCTTAGACCAGGGTAGTGGCCCTGTAGGTGGTCGTGGGATTTCAGATTTAGAAGGAGGAATCTACACGAGTTGCCAATGGATGGGACGCAGAGTTTGAGAGAAAGGGAACGATCCAGATGACTCCGAGGGTCTTGGGCCTGAGCAGCTGGGAGGATGCAACTGGGAAAGACGGCGGGGAGGCGGGGAGCAGAAGCTGGTGAGGTAGGGAAGTTCTGCTTGGACAAGGTCAAGTTAAGGTGCGTATTAGGCATCCGAACGTCAAGTCCGGGAAGGGTGTGTTTCAGAGAGGGTCCCGGTTGGATCCTCCCAGTTCGTCTTCCCCATTCCACAGGTGTGGACTCAGCAGCCGATCTCTGCGCTGGGCCGGGCGGGGTCACGTGGCCGCAGGCTGGCGCCCCCTGGCGCGGGAGAGCGCGGGCGGCTGGGGAATGGCTGCTGCCAGGGTGCGGGGGCGCAGCAAGAGTGGGGAGCTGGGGGAGTCTGGCCGCCCGGCCCTGTACTTCTGTGGGAGCATTCGCGGCGGACGCGAGGACAGGACGCTGTACGAGCGGATCGTGTCTCGGCTGCGGCGATTCGGGACAGTGCTCACCGAGCACGTGGCGGCCGCCGAGCTGGGCGCGCGCGGTGAGGCCCTGGGGACGCGGGCTGCGGGGACGCGGGCGGGAGCCTGGCTGGGCTGGCGGGGTCCCGGCCTGATACCGCGGCAGCTGCGCTCCCGGTGCCAGGAGCCCGCCCTCCTACCCCGGTGCTCCATCCAGCGCCCCAGTCCGAGAAGGAAACTGGCCGGGGCTCGGACTGCGTGGGTCCCAGCAAGCCTGCGAGTGTGAGGCATTCTCAGCATTATCTTGACCTTTGGTTCCTTCTTGGAGAACTCTGTCTTCAGCTGCTTTCAGAGCGTTTGTAGGGTGCAACAGAAAGAAGGTGGATTGGGCTGCTTTGCCTGGGCTCAGTTCCCACTTCACCCGCTGGAATCTTTTCCACCACCCAACACGAAAGGTATCCTCCTGCCTCCCCACCAAGTTTTTATTTGTTTTGTTTTGTTTTTGAGACGGAATCTCACTCTGTCGCCTAGGCTGGAGTGCAGTTGAACGATCTCCTCCCGGGTTTAAGCGATTCTCTTGCCTCAGCCTCCCGAGTAGCCGGGACTACAGGAACGCACCACCACACCCGGCTACTTTTTGTACTTTTAGTAGAGACGGGGTTTCACCATATTGGACAGGCTCGTTTCGAACTCCTGACCTCAGGTGATCCGCCCTCCTCAGCTTCCCAAAGTGCTGGGATTACAGGCATGAGCCACCGCCCAGCGCCTGCCTCTCCTTTTTCTGTGAAGACATCAGCACTCTCTTAGACCCGGCTGACCCCAGTTCTCGCTATTACTCTCACGTTTTTGTTTTGTTGATACAAGGGCCTCTCTGCCGCCTAGGCTGGAGTGCAGTGGTGTGATCATAGCTCACTGCAGCCTCGGCCTCCTAGACTCACGATCCTCCAGCCTCAGCCTCCTATTAGCAAGGGCTGCAGGGGCATGACACCATGCCTGGCTAATTTTCAAAATTTTTCTGTAGAGATCAAGAGTCTCACTGTGTTACCCAGTCTGGTCCTGACCTCCGAGCCTCAAGTGATCCTCCTGCCTCGGGCCTCCTGAAGTGCTAGCACTATAGGTGTGAGCCCCCACGCTGGCCTCATGTTCTCTTTCAGGCTGTTATTGTGTTCTGCTCCTGGCTGCTGGGTTTTTCTTTTTCCTTTTTTCTATTTATTTATTTATTTGGAAACAGTCTTGTTCCATTACCCATGCTGGAGTGCAGTGGCAAAATCTCAGCTCACTGCCAACCTCTGCCTCCCAGGTTTGAGTGATCCTCCCACCTCAGCCTCCCAAGTAGCTGGGACTACAGGTGTGCGCCACCACACCTGGTTAATTTCTGTATTTTTATAGGGACGGGATTTTGCCATGTTGGCCAGGCTGGTCTTGAACTCCTGAGCCCAAGTGATCTGCCTGCCTTGGCCTCCCAAAGTGTTGGGATTACAGACATGAGCCACTGAGTCTGGCTGGATTTCTCTAAAGCATACTTTGATGTGCTGGTCTGGAATCTTGCAGGTCCTTCTAGTTTGAAAATTGTGTCTTGAATGCTTGTGCTGCTGCTAAGAAAACCTTAAGTGGTTTCCACTTACCCTACCCAAGAGCAGACCCACAATTTGTGGGACCTCATGCAGTTCTGGGAGACCTCTTTAAAAAGACAAAACTCACAATACAAAGTTGCTGATGGTTTGGAAAGGGCCTGTGCAAGTGGAGGACCCTGAAGCTTATAGCTCATTAGTTCATGGTATATCCAGACTGCCTGGTGGCTCTCCAGGTCTTTAGTGTTATCTGAGGGAGCCTGTTAAAAATGCAGGTTCTGATCATCTGGGATAAAGCCTTCGAATCTGTACTTTCTTTTCCCCCCCAAGACAACAGTCTTGCTGTGTCGCCCAGGCTGGAGTGCAGTGGAGTGATCTCCGCTCACTGCAACCTCCACCTCCCAGGTTCAAGCAATTCTCCTGCCTCAGCCTCCCAAGTAGCTGGTATTACAGGTACCTGCCACCACGCCTGGCTAATTTTTTAATTTTTAGTAGAGATGGGGTTTCACCATGTTGGCCAGACTGGTCTTGAACTCCTGACCTTGTGAGCCTACTGCCTTGGCCTCCCAAAGTGCCAGGATTACAGGCGTGAGCCACTGCACCTGGCCCGAATCTGTACTTTTTTTTTTTTTTTTTTTTTTTGAGACAGAGTTTTGCTCTTTGCCCAGGCTGGAGTGCAGTGGTGTAATCTCGGCTCATTGCAACCTCCGCCTCCTGGGTTCAAATGATTCTCCTGCTCCAGCCTCCCGAGCTGCTGGGATTACAGGTGTGTACCACCATGCCCAGCTAATTTTTGTATGTTTAGTAGAGACGGGGTTTCACCATGTTGACCAGGCTGGTCTTGAACTCCTGACCTCAAGTGATCCACCCGCTTCAGCCTCCCAAAGTGCTGGGATTGCAGGCATGAGCCACCATGCCCGGCCCTGGAATCTGTACTTCTAACAAGCTTCCCGGTGGTCCTAACCTGATGTGGTGGGCTGAGCCTCACCGTCCTGGAAGATAACATTTAATCAAGCTAGGACCTGAGATCCCTACCTTCTGGGCCCAGGATGCCTCTCCTACTTTTGGCTAAGTGCCCATGCACCTTTCCCTAATCATTCTCATGTGCTGCCCATGTTCTCATTTGGCCCTAATCACATACATCCCACCTTGCACAGGGCTGAATTTCTTTTTGTGGCTATTTCATTTCCTCGCTGCTTTGACGAGATCGTCATGTTGGGTCAGGTCATCTAGCACAAGGCTCTCGCCCTCCCTAAGCAGGGTGGGTATAGACATGCAAGGGCATAGGAGTTACGAGGAGCCAGCATGAGGCATGTCCCTGACCAGCTTTCCCTCAACACAGGGGAAGAGGCTGCTGCGGGTGACAGGCTCATCCATGAGCGGGACCTGGCGTGGCTGCAGCAGGCGGATGGTGAGTGGCGCTCTCTCCTTCCAGCACCTAACTCCTCTGGAGTGCTGGGTTCCCCTGGACATCCCAGCCTCCACACCTAGAAGGGACTCCCAGAGTTCCCTCCTCACCACAGCCACATCGCCATCTTCCTTATGAACCCCAAGTGCCCCCAATGCTGAGGCTTCCTCTCGTCTTTCTTCCCAGTGGTCGTGGCAGAAGTGACACAGCCATCCCTGGGTGTAGGCTACGAGCTGGGCCGGGCTGTGGCCTTCAACAAGCGGATCCTATGCCTGTTCCGCCCGCAGTCTGGCCGTGGTGAGCACCCCAAGCCTCCCTCCTGGCTTTCTGTGGACCCAGCCCTCAGCTCCTTCCCTGGTGGGCTCTGAGCACCGAGCCTCCCTCAACAGGGAAGGGGGAAGGGAGCTGTGAGGGTGGGGATGGGAGGCAGCTCCACCTTTCCCTGCTCTTTCCAGTGCTTTCGGCCATGATCCGGGGAGCAGCAGATGGCTCTCGGTTCCAGGTGTGGGACTATGAGGAGGGAGAGGTGGAGGCGCTGCTGGATCGATACTTCGAGGCTGATCCTCCAGGGCAGGTGGCTGCCTCCCCTGACCCACCCACTTGACTTAATCTCACTTTCTTAAATTCTTCTGTTCTCAGACACTGCTCTAAGTACCATTCCTTCCTCTTAGCCCCAGGAGCAAATTAAAAGGTACAGTTAAAATCCTAACTTTCTGTCTGAGTCCTGCCACACTTCACTTCAAGATAGATGCTTTAGAAATCTCTAGGCCGAGAGGAGGAAAACTCCAAATGCCCTCAAGCCCCTTCCTCCCCAGGAACACTTAAGAATTGGGAAGAGGGTCGGGCGTGGTGGCTCACGCCTGTGATCCTAGTACTTTGGGAGGTTGAAGCGGGCGGATCACAAGGTCAGGAGATCGAGACCATCCTGGCTAACACGGTAAAACCCCGTCTCTACTAAAAATGCAAAAAATTAGCCAGGCGTGGTGGCGGGTGCCTGTAGTCCCAGCTATTCGGGAGGCTGAGGCAGGAGAATGGCGTGAACCCACGAGGTGGAGCTTGCAGTGAGCCAAGAGTTGGGAGGAAAGGCTGGGTGCAGTGGCTCACGCCTGTAATCCCAACACTTTGAGAGGCCGAGGCGGGCGGATCACGTGAGCTCAAGAGTTTGAGACCAGCCTGGCCAACATGGGAAACCCCATCTCTACTAAAAATACAAAAATTAGATGGGCATGGTGATGCATGGCTGTAATCCCAGCTACTCAGGAGGCTGAGGCAGGAGAATCGCTTGAACCCGGGAGGCGGAGGCTGCAGTGAGCCAAGATCAAGCCATTGCGCTCCAGCCTGGGGGACAAAAGCAAAACTCCATCTCAGAACCAAAAAAAAAAAAAAAGAGTTGGGAGGAAGGTTGTTCCTGGGGGTGGCCACCCCGCTCTGTCTCCTCTGAACTGGGCTGGGGCTGCACCTGGCCCTTTCCATGCCAACCTTCACTTCCCTTTATCAGCTTAGGTCAGATGAGTCTGCTCTGAGCCTTCTCGGAGGATAGAAGAGTCCAGAGGTCTAAAGGAAACAGTAAAGATTAGGGGTGTGGGTGGATGTGGGGCCAAGGCAGTGGCAACTGATTGGCCCCCGGTGAAGCTGTCAGCCTGCTCCGAGACGTGTGTGAGAAAGAGGCCTTTATTCAATAAACAGAAAGAGGCACTGCAGATGCTGGGAATCCCCTCCCCATGACAAACAGGGGCAGCTCCTGCCCCCGCAGCCCCGTGACTCTGGGGCGGCTCTAGGTGTTTCCTGCATTTGCCCCCTCAGTCATAGGCCTCATCTTCATCCTCCTCCTCATCACCAAAGAAGAAAGTCTCTTGGTCCAGGTTCTCAGACTCATCGTAGGAGAAGCTGTCATTGTCCAGCTCCTCATCAAACTCATCCTGCTGCCACTCGGGCACATCATCCTCATCGTCTTCCTCCTCCTCTTCCGCCTCTGGCCCTGAGGAGGTCTGGGGCCTAGGGAAAGCCACCACACTCAGCCCGGAGGAGGCTGCCATGTCCCACTGCCTCCTCCATGGCTCTGCCCACCCCACTTACTGACTGCCGGGCACGTTGGGTCCTTTTGTCTCCCAGGCCTCTACTGATGGACTCTGAAGACCAACCCGGAAATCCTGGTGAGCAGACAGAAGGATTTGGGAAGTAGGAGGTAGAGGGCATGGGGCCTTTGGACCCAGCATTCCTGCCACTGATGCTCTGTGAGGGCCAAGCTCTTGCTAGGACTCCTCCCCTCCCAGCACAGCACTTCATGAACCACTGACTTTGTGAGTTCACTCACAGATGGTCTCCAGAGATACGGGGTACCAGGGTGAGGCACACCACCCTGTGCTTAAAGAGCTTACAGAATCTATGTATGTCTTTTCTGCCCACGTGACTTACTAGTCAGTAAGCAACCAGAGGACAGGATTCAGTTTAGACTCAGCATCAGTGCATTAGAGCTGGAGAGAGCCTGGGAGAGCCCTTGCTCCAGTGACCCCAATCCCCTGATGCCCACTCCTAGGATTTCAAATCCATATCTGGGAAGTATAGTCTGGAAAAGTTCCCCAAGTGATTCTGATAGGCACCTGACCAAATACCCTTGATGTGGGCTAGCCAACTCCTTTATTTTGTAGGAATCCCCAGGAGGTGAAGTGATAGGGTCCAGCAGCATCAGGCAGGTTGGCCTAGGAGCCAGGATGTGCACCCAGGTCTCCTAACATCCATTCACCCACTTTGCTGCCTTTCCTTCTGGACTCGCCCCAGGGCAGGGGCTGTGCTGGGACAGGAGGACCACAACTCCCGCAGAACGCAGGAGCAGAAGGGGTCTGGGCCAGGGAGTACCTGGGCGGAATGCTGCAGGATGGCAAGCAGCCTCTCCTGGATCCGTCGGAGCAGCTCCATGCCCGTGCTGAGGCAGTCAGCCCGCAGGAGTCGCAGGGAGGAGGCCAGGTCTCTGCACCGCAGCAGGGTCTCCTCTGCAGAGGGAGCAGACAGACAGGCTCCCTCCCTTCTCATTCTCATCCATTCTTTCCTCCAACAAACACCTATGGAACATCTACCAAGCGCCAGGTGCAGCTCTAGACATTCTCATGAAGCTCCCTAGGGGAGCAGGGTAGAGACCAGAAACCAAGAAACATCCGCAAACATCTGCGCCCTTGGGCACCTTACAATGGAGGCTTTCGACCTGAACTTTAACAGCCAGGCAGTGAGAAGGCCGTGAAGAATGAAGAGGAAGAGGAGAGAGGGAAGGTGGGGCTGCGGCTTGACCTGTTTGGGAGGGGCTGGGCTGTGCAGCAGAGGGGAGGAGGCAGGAGGAGGGCCTGGCTGGCAGGGGTGGCTCACCCAGGAGGATCTGCAGGGCATTGGTGTGCAACTCCAGGTTCTCCGTCTGCTGCTCCACCACGTCCATGTACTCTGCGTCCTGGCTGTAGAAGCTGTACACGCAGGCATAGGCCAGCACCTGCAAGGGCTCCCGTCAGCTCTCCCGCCTGCCCTCTCCTCATTCCCTTCATCCAGGCAAGTCCCATGAAAGCAGCCAAGCTCCCCAGACCCCTTTGGCACACCCCTCCCCTGCCCTCCTCCCCCACCCACTACCACCTTCCGAGCCTGCTCCAGTCCCTGGCAGGCATCATTGAGGAAGGTGAAGGATCTGGGCGGGGGCACTTCATGGATGGCAGACACCCGGTTCCGCAAGTTCACAGCAAATTCCTGCGTGGAGGAAGGTGTATCAGCACCAGCACAGGTGGCGCGGCACCACCTGCCTGGTCAGACCTTCAGCCCACCCGCCTCCACCCCGCCACCCCACCCTGCTTCTGCAGGCATCTACCCGCTGTTTCCTCCCGGCTCACCCGCGCCTGGTGATGGAAAGTGCACCTCTCGTTATAGTCCTGAAACCGCTTCTCCTGGCGAGCTGCCTTGCTTACCTAGCAAGGATATGTTGAGTGGGCTATTGGGTGTTTTGTTTGGACAGGAAGGAGTTAATAAGTGGAAAAGCCAACATTCATGGAGGCCTTTCTATACCTCCCCTAGTTATCTTCATTCAGTCCTTAAGACTGTGTGGGGTAGGTCATATTATTCACCCCTTCTGCAGAGGCTGTTGAGGTTTGGAGAAGCAAATGAACTTGCTCAAAGCCCCATGCTAAGCAGCACAGCCAGGCTCTGACTGCAGGGTCCCTGCTCTTTCCTGCTCTGCCCTGCTGCCTCCTGAGAGTGTCTGGCCCTCCCCAGCCTTTCTGTAGCCACCTCGGTATGAGAAGTCCTGTTCTGGAGCTGAAGTTCCCTATGAACAGACTTTCCAGCATCTGCAGGCCCAGGTGGCTGTCTTCCCTGCACTGAGCCTCTGTCCCAACAGCCAGAACGCTGCACTGTGCACGGAGCCTGGTCTGCCCAGGACCTGGTAACAGCACCCCTCCCCAACGGCTCTGGGTCTCTGCCCTCCCCCAGTGCCCAACGCCTTACCATGGCAGAGCAGTTGTAATAGTCTTTGTGATTTGGCTTCCAGGACTTGAGGCAGCGCCAGCAGAATCCATGGTTACATTTGGCACAGGTCATGCTATGGAGGAAGCTGGCTGGTCAGGGACTCCTGCCTCTGGGCAGGGGCGTGCCAGGAATGCCAAGGGCCCAGATGCACCGCTGCTGATGCTGTGGCCTCTGCTCCTGCCCTGATAAGTCTCCTTAGTCATACCCAGCCCTGCTGAATGCACCCCTGCTCAGTGTGGACTTACGAGTGGGAAAAGGAACGTTAAGATCCAGGAAGCCACTGTGGAGGCTGCCACATGAGGGGCGGCTGAGGAACCACCCTCTTTTGCTGAGCTTTACACTAAGCCCGTTCTTCCCTCCTTCTGCCAGGTTTCCTCCTTCCCCTTGCCCTCTGGCTCCCCACAGTACCCCCCTTCTTACTGCAGGCACCCCTCGTTCTTCTCGATGGGAGCCTGACAGCTGGGACAGCGCTTGGAGATGAGCTTGGCCAGGTGCTTGCTCTGTGCCTCCACGCTCATGCCGTCATAGTAGCCGCCATCATCAACCCACTGAGACATGTGGCCACAGCTAGCAGGGTAGTGTGCCTAGGGCAAGAGGGCGTGGTAGGGACACAGCTAAGTCCCGAGGACAGCACGGCTGGTGTGCACAGGAGAGGGGGGAGCAGGCACAGGTCACATTTGGAGGGCTCCAGGAAGAGGAACAGGGCTCAACTGGGAGGCAGAGGCTGAGGAAGGACAAGTCACAGTCTGTGTGTGTGGCAGGGAGGGGGTCTTAAGCAGGGAAGGAGTGTGAATCCTTGCTCAGGGTCAGGGCCAGTGTGGGACTCCCACCTCAGGGAAGCTACAGTTGAAGCAGGAGGCCCAGCCACACTTGGAGCAGGTGGTCCCACAGCCCAGGCCCTGGCGGCACAGGATGCGGTCGCAGCCCTGGGGGTTGGTGCACCAGGTCAGGTTGGAGCAGCTCTCCACATAGCCACGCAGGAGCGCCTTCTCATACTGTGGAGACACAGGTGCCACAAGGTGAGGGTATGGCTCTCCAGGATGCCACACCTCCAGGCCCCCAGACCCTGTAGCTCGGCCCACTCCCTGGGGCACACTCCTTTGGCTCTGCACTGGAGCCTCTCTCAGACGAGAGAGGATACCTTGGAGATGACCTCTGGCGAGGAGACGATGGCACGAATGAAGGCTCTGGTGGGCTGGGCGGGGCAGTCGGCAATGGGGCAGGTGCAATTCAAAACAAGGTTCTGCTCTATCCGAGTTGTCAGGTACTCATTCCAGCAAGACTGGGAGGGACAAAAGGAGGGGCTGCTCAGAGACAGTGTGGGAGCAGCACAGGGGGAGTGTCCTGGTAACTAAGGTAGCATCCCTCCTTCCCTTCCCCTCCACTACAACGTGGAAGCCCAGAGACAAGCCTGCCTCTACATCAAACAATGCTGACTCCTCTCTCTGGCTTCACTGAGACTGGCCCAAATTACAGTTGTCTTTGAGGATGGGGTAGGCTGTGTATTTGCCTAATCATAATTACTATTGGGATGGACAAGGAGAGAATGGGTAAAAATAATCAAGAAAAAGGAGAATGATTCAAATTCTAAGAAAGATATGCAGAAAGCAGGAAGGTCCGAGAGAAAGGAGGCCTGGGAAATGGGTCGCCTGGGTGGCTGACAACACAGCTCTGGTCTCTCCTCCCAACTCCAGTGGCTTATCTCCAATAACTGTCTGGATGCTCCTGTCTCCGACTCACGTCTCCAACAGACCCAGCCTCTTCTCTACAAAACTGACTTGCCCATTGCGTTTCCCCCAAACCCTGATCAACTTGCACCACCGTCCCCCTCGTCACCAGTGTCGGAACCTTCATATCGTTCTCTTGCTCCCATGTCACTCCCCCATCCTAAATCAGGCCATTATCCCCTCATCCCTAAACCACTGTGAGAGCCTGTTCTGATCCATGGTCTCCTCTCCCGGTCTCTCCCCACACCATCCATTTGGTCTATGCACGAGCAGCCGTCACAGCCGTCTGAGCCTCCTACAATACTCCATGAACGACCCCTGCCTCTCACACTGCCTATGGCCATGCTTTCCAAAATGATGGGTCTAAACCCTCAGGAGACCGTGTGTCTGTCATATCAAAGCTGCAGCATAAATGTGAAGCACCTAACTAGATCGTTTTTACTCAAAGTACCAGACCAAAGTAAACAAAACCCTTTCTGCATTGAAACAAACCCAGACAAGGCTGGGAAATTGAATGCAAATTCTTGCATTTTTGAGATAGAACAGGGAAAATTTTCTCTGAATTCAGATCCTACTCTTATAGGCACACTGGTGCCTCAGGATCCCCCTCTGACCTGGCATCTCAGTCTGGGGACCCCCAGCCGCTCTCATGACTATTGTCCAACCCAAGTGGTGGGGCTCACCCTGGGAGCTGTCCTGCTGCTTCTCTTGCATTGCTGCTGTGCCGCTCAGCTGTGACTAATGCTGCACGGGCTCCTCCTCAGCAGGGGCTTTTCAATCAGCCTGTTCATCTGCCTGGTTTTCAGGCCCCTTGTCTGTCTGTCTGTCTGTCTCTCTCTCTCTCTCTCTTTTTTTAGACAGGGTCTCGCTTTGTCACCCACACTGGAGGATAGTGGCACAATCATGGCTCACCGCAGCCTCAATCTCCTGGACTCAAGCAATCCTCCCACCTCAGCCTCCTGAGTAGGTAGGACTATAGGTGTGCACCACCATGCCTGGGTACATTTTTTTTCTATTTTTTGTATTGACAGGGTCTTGCTATGTTGTCTAGGCTGGTCTCAAACTCCTGCGACCCCCCATCTCTATATCTCTACAAGCTTGGTACCCTGGGTCTGCTTCTTTCTCCTTGGGTAAGGCCTGCCAGGCCTCTCCGCTTCATTCCAAATTCAAAAATCCACTGTCTACCTGCCAGTTCCACACAGGTGTCCAACAAGCAGCTCAAATTTCACAGGGCCACAACAGAGTAAAGATGACACATGCCATCCACCCAGATGCTCAGGTCAAAAGCACAGGAACCATCCTTGATTCCCCTCTCTGAAGCCCCTAAATCTAACCCCACCAAATCCCATCAGCTTCACTTCCAAATGTGTCCCAATCTGCCCTCTCTCATCGCCACTGCCCCTAGTCCAAACTACCACCATCTCTTGCCTCTAGTACGACAGTCACCAAATGGGCATCTCTGCTTCCACTCTTGCTCCATCCAAGCCTTTTCTCCATATAACAGCAGAAGCAATCTTTTAAAAACTGTAGGGCCAGGCGCAGTGGCTCAAGCCTGTAATCCCAGCACTTTGGGAGGCCGAGGCGGATAGATCACGAGGTCAGGAGATCGAGACCATCCTGGCTAACACTGTGAAACCCCGTCTCTACTAAAAATACAAAAAATTAGCTGGGTATGGTGGCAGGCACCTATAGTCCCAGCTACTCAGGAGGCTGAGGCAGAAGAATCGCTTGAACCTAGGAGGCGGAAGTTGCAGTGAGCTGAGATCGCGCCCCTGCACGCTAGCCTGGGTGACAGAGTGAGACTCCATCTCAAAAAATAATAATAAAATAAAAATAAATAAATAAATAAATAAAATATAAATATAAACCAGATCATATCACTATTCTGCTTAAACCCACCATGGCTTCTCATAAAATAAAATCCACTATCAGGCTGGGTGTGGTGGCTTATGCCTGTAATTCCAGCACTTTGGGAGATCAAGACGGGAGGATTGCTTGAGACTGCCAAAATTCAAATCCTGACCTTTGGCAAATTACTTCACCTCCAAGTGTCTCCCTCTGTCATGAAAAATGGCAGTAACAAAAATACCTACCTCATATAACTAGTATGAGAATTAAGTAAAATAATGCATGTAAACAGCACAATGCCTGGCTCAGAGTGAGCTCCCATCAATATTATTAGCTCTCTGGTCATTTCTTGCTGGGATTTTTTTCAATATCTCATTTAGCACCCAGTGCTACACACATAAGTCCATGAGAAATATTTGTTGAATGAAAAAATGGAAGTGTAAAGGAAATAATTAAGAACCTGGGGAAAAGGGAGCATAAGCAACTATGTGAGAGGAGGAGCCAGAAGCAGAGCCAAAGGGAAAGAGAAAAGGAGAATACACACACACACACAGGCATGCATGTGCACACAAGCATATGCAGACACGTCTATCACCCACTACTGGGGAAACGCTGTTGGGAGAAGCAGCTGGAATTCATGGCAACCAGGAGTGCCCCTCCTGCTAAGCTGATGTGTTTGGGCTTGGCACCAGTTCTAAAGAGCTGTGAGGCAGGGAATATCGGACTCAGTGCTCCAGGTTCTCTGTACCTCAGCCCCACTTTTTTTTACTTTTGAAGATGACTCACTCCCCATCTGCAAGCTTCTCTGTGTCCGCCGTACAGAAGCAAGCCTATACAGCAAGAAGACCCTACGGCAGGGTCTCACTCTGTCCTCCAGGCTGGAGTGCAGTGGTGAGATATCGGCTCACTGCAGCCTCCGCCTCCCAGGCTCAGGTGATCCTCCCACCTCAGCCTCCCGAGTAGCTGAGACTATAGGTGTGCACCACCATGCCCAGCTTATTTTTGTGTTTTTTGTAGAGACGAGGTCTTGCCGTGTTGCCCAGGCTGGTCTCGAACTCCTGAGCTCAAGCAATCTGCCCACATCGGCCTCCCAAAGTAAGGTGATTACAGGCGTGCACACTACCTCACCAGGCCCATTTTAAAAAAATTTTTGTATTAAGTGAAAGTGTATGATAAAAGTAGTGATAGTGCCCTGAGATGAGGGGACTTAAATGGTGATAAGGGCAACCACAAACTAGAGTTATCGCCAATCTACTAACACTTTTGCAAACACTTCACAAAGTGCCTTGACATCTATTTTACACATATATCTCTTATTCTAACTTGGCTGACAATGGGAATCCTGTGAGGATGCTTTAAAACTTCCTCCAGATTTCTCACCTCCAGAGATTCTGATTTAATTAGTCTGAGGTATTGTCTGGGCATTAAGACTTATAAAAGCTTCCAGTGATTATAATATGAAGCTGAGCTGGAGAACCATTGATACATATCGCTAGATCCTAACCACCACCCTTTAGAGTGTCAAGGCAGGTGGTACCATTTACAGATGATAAAACTAGTTTAAGAGGGACTAAGAGACTAAATCCGCTATTGCCCCAGTGATGAAAATGGCAGTGCTGGGCTAGAACCCAAGAATTCCCAAGGAATTTTGTTAGGGTAGGGCAGAAAGCCAGGGGCAGGAGCAATGCTGGCGGGGCCTCACCTTACAGCAATAGTGCATGCAGCAGAGAGAGGGCAAGTCGTCGTCACACCCCAGAGGGCTCACGCAGACAGGGCAGTGGTCAGGCCGTGCGGGTACAGCCTGGGCCTGGGGTACGCACAGCCCAGCTGCCAGCAGCAGTGGCTCAGGGTCCTCACTGTAGCTCTGCAGCAGCTGTTCGGCGCCCCAGTGGCAATGAGCCAAAAGGTGCTGAGCGACATCTGGCTCTAAGTTCAGAGTCTCCTGCACCTGACACACCGTCTGCTTCATCAACCCTTCCACTTCCTGAGGGCTCATGGTGCGGCCTGCAGGCAACTGTAGAGATGCCAGGGTAGCCACAGCTTCTGGGCTTGTGGGGAGGGAAGAAACAGAAGTCAGTATTCCTGCCCTGTTATCCAGCCTACTAACTGAACCCCACCTGGCCCCCAGCTCCCTACTTGAGCATACTTGCTCGCTTGCCTAACCAGCCTCAGCATAACCACCCAAACCAACCGTCAGAGTAGGTCCTCCACAGAAGCACTTGTAAATGTCAGGGTGGGGCTGGCTGTTGCAATGACTGGGGAAAAATAGGTATCTAGGGGTCAGGGTGCTAAAAGACCAATAGCTGATGGGACAGTCCCACTGTAGGTCTCACCCCAAATGGTGGCAGCACCTGTAGTGAGAACAGCAATCTCCATCCTTACTGCTCAAGTGTGGTCTGTGGACCAGCAGCACAGGCATCACAGAGAGCTCTGCTGTTAAATCTGCATTTTAACACTAGCTCCTTGTTGAGGTTTGAGAAAGATTACTCGAGATAATTCACTTTACACATGATGCAAACAGCATGATACAAAAAGCAGGGCCATAACAGCTTCTAAAGAACATTAAAAAGCTTTAGGGGTGCTGGCTGATTAGTGAAATCCTATGGCAAATTCCTCTGTAGAACAAACTTCCTGAAAGTTTGTATATTTAACTGAGTAGAGTATATAGTTAGCAATCAATACATATTTGCAGGCCCCAGTTGGAAAGGGGTGGTGGTGCTGGGAGGGTCAATAAAAACTATCAAAGTTAGGGAAATAATAGGGATAGGGAAAAGGGGATTAGACAAAGAAAGAAGGGAAGTGTTTTTCCACAAGGGATATTGGTTTTGGCATGACAACCTCTCCCACCTCACTGCAAGGGGTCAGGTGGGGTGGCTACCTAGGCTTGGAGGTTTTGCTCTGGCTGCCACAGAAAGGGACATCTGCCTGACCCCGGCAGGGCCCCATGGGCTCTGGAGCAGCATACATCAGGATCTGGGGCTGGTCATCACGCCGTTTCACGTAGCCCTGGCCTAAAAGGTGCAGGATGCAAGAGAGGACATCTGTACTGGTACAGGCCACGCCCCCAGCAACAGTGTGGCCCAGGGTTCCAGGAGGATTTGGACCCTTCTGCCAGGCCTCCAGCACCTGGATAGGAGGAAAGAAACAATAAGGCCACTTTTACCTAGGAAGTAGGCTGCTGGGCTCAATGCCCAGCTCTGCCACTTATTCCCCTGCCTCTTTTTTTTTTAAGAGACAGTCTTGCTCTGTCACCCAGGCCAGGGTGCAGTGGCATGATCATAGCTCACTGCACCCTCAAACTCTGGACTCAAGTGATCCTCCCACATGAGCCACGGTGTCTGGCGGCTCTGCCACTTACTAGCTGTGTGATTGTAGATTAGTTACTAAGTTTCTCTCTCTCTCTCTTTTTTTTCCAACACAGTCTCGTTCTGTTGCCCAGGCTGGAGTGCAGTGGCACCATCTCTCACTGCAACCTCTGCCTCCTGGATTCTCCTGCCTCAGCCTCCCAAGTAGCTGGGACTACAGGTGTGCACCACCACACCCAGCTAATTTTTGTACTTTTAGTAGAGATGGGGTTTCACCATGTTGGCCAGACTGGTCACGAATTCCTGACCTCAAGTGATCCACCCACCTCAGCCTCCCAAAGTGCTAGGATTACAGGCGTGAGCCACAGCGCCTGGCCACTACTAAGTTTCTCATACTTCACTGTTCTTATCTGTCAAATGAAATAAAATAACATTTATAGGATTGTTGTGAGGATTAAATGATGACTTTTTTTCTTTTTGAGACAGAGTCTTGCTCTGTTGCCCAGGCTGGAGTACAGTGGCACAATCTTGGCTCACCTCCACCTCCACCTCCTGGGTTCAAGCGATTCTCATGCCTTGGCCTCCCAAGTAGCTGGGATTACAGGCATGTGCCACCATGCCCAGCTAATTTTTATATTTTTGGTAGACACAGGGTTTCGTCTTGTTGGCCAAGCTGGTCTCAAACTCCTGGCCTCAAGTGATCCGCCCACCTTGGCCTCCCAAAGTGCTGGGATTACAGATATGAGCCACTGTGCCCGGCTGGATTAAATGACTTAATCATGCAAACTCTTAGAATAGGGCCTGGCACATGGTAAACACTCATGCCTTATCTTTATCTCCTATCTGTTCTGTCAGGCACAGAAAACCCAGATGGAAATGTCACCCTACAGAAGTCTTATATTGAAAGAGTTCACTGTGTTCATCCCCAATCCCAAGCATGATTCCCTCCCTCCCCCAACTTCATGGTCCCCTCTCTGCCTACCAGACAAACCAGCTGATCAATGTGGAGGCCCTTTTCCCCATGGGCTTTGAGAATACGAACAAGAAGACAGCTCAAGAGATTCCTCTTCTGTTCCAGGGTTCGGCCCTCATCCTTCTCTACGTTCAGGTATGCCTGGGGAGGTATCAGCCACAGGGCCTCCCCACTGCGCTGGCGCCCAGGCTCATGAAGCCGCAGCACACCTGGAACCCACTCCCAGTCAGGTACCGGAGGAGGCAGAGGGACAGATGAATGGGGACTAAGATGACCCCATTCTCACCCCTACTACAGTCCCTCCATCCTGAGGGCGACCCCCTGACCAGCAGCAGAGGCTCAGCCCGGTCCCCAGTGACCTACCCCTGTGTGGAAAGTCCTGGCCCTCATGCAGGGTCAAAGGGCCATTCCCCGAGGTGAGGGGCACGAGTGCCTGGAGCAGCAGCTCTGGGGAGAGGGCAGAATCCTTCAGCAAGGTCTCTACTGACACCTCCTGATGAGGAGAAATGCCCAGTCAGTAGTCAAAGGAAAGAAAAGAAGAGGGGAGGAAGGATGAAAGGAGGAACAGGGTTTAGGAGGAGAAGAGCGACAGACAAGGTGGCAGAGAAGACAGAGAGAGGCTAAGGGCTGAAGCACCTCTGTATGATTGAAATTCAGCAGCAGCCACATCTGCACGGTGGACACATGCAGTGTCTGGTTCCCAAACTGCAGCTCAGCCCGGCCCAGCCACGTCCACTGCAGTCGCCGATGTGGTCCCATGTCCAGGACTGGATGGTTCTGACCTAGGCAAGTGTCAAGGAGAAGGGTGGAGACACGGAATGGGCGAAACGAGGGGTTTAGGGGTTGAGGTGTCAAGCTTTGCTCCTGCTAGTCCCTGCGGGGAGGAGGGTCCCAGCATTTTCAGACAGATACCTTGTCAAGCTTCCAGATCTCAGCCTTCTCTGCGCTTGCCTCCCTGGTGAGCCACAGGTAACTAGGAGCCCATCTCTAGACCCAGAGCCTAGCCCTGAGCCAGGCAGGTTCCATGCAAAAACACCAGAGAGAAAGCACTTGCATTTTGCCCTCAAGGAGCTCACAGTTTTAAAGACCCACTAAGCTGGATCTCTTCCTCCTCCTGTTTCACAGCTCAGGCAGGGTGAGCTTGAGACATCTGTTCATACTGGAAAGCAAGGAAGCTGTCAAAGGGGGAGTATTAAAGGGACCAACAGCCTACCTGAGAGATGCTCTCTGACCAAAGACAGGACAATTAGAGCATCAAAAAAAAAAAAAAAAAATCTGCAATGTGTGATGGAACCACATAAAATATTTTAAAATCTATGAGTTCATAATGATATATTTTTAAAAGACCCCATTGGTTATATTTAAAACATACTAGAGAACCAACACATTATTTTTAAAACTAGTTAAAAATAATTGGAAGAGGAAACCATCAAGCCTTTCCTGAATAAACCGGACTTCAGGGTAAATAAACAGTTGGTGAAAGGAAGTTTCTCTTGAAAGCATTCCAGCTAATACATGAAGAAGGAATGACAGAACTAGATATAACTATTTCATAACCCCTAATGAAATGATAGACCTAAGCAATGGTAGAAACGCCTGCCTGGTGAAAAGCTGATGGAAAATTACATGTAATGTATAGACATGACTGACACACTGAAATCCGTTGATTCTTCTCAACATCACAAAGGGAGACAGGCTGAACCTGCCTCCTGGTGGAAGGACACATACCACCACTGAAGCGTTCTTGCCCGAGAAATCAAACCCAAATCTGGATAAGCCTCTACACCTACAAATCAGTTTTCAGGAAATAAAGGAGACAGAGAAATATGCTTGAAGACACCATGTGAATGCAATCAGGAAAATCCAGCCTGTGAATGAATAACCCACTTTCCTCCAGAAATAACTGCAAGGAGGATAAAACGGGAGATGGAAACCTATAGAGTAAGGGAGATGTAAGATAATGCAACCAAATGCAATGCATGGACCTTGTTTGGATCCTCACTAAACAAAATAACTAACAAAAAACTCCAAGGCAATCAGGGAAATATGAGCAATGACTGTATACTTGATACAAATTGCAAATTTCTAAATATTTGATAATTGTAGTATCCTTTTCTTAAAAAAAAAAAAAAAGAAAGAGCACTTATCTTTTAAATTTTGGGGGGGAATAGATGGGAGTACAGATTGAAGCAAGATTGGCCATGAGCTGATATATGTTGGAGTTTAGTCTGTCTACATTTGTATATGCTTGAAATTTATAATACAAAGACTTTTTAAATGAGGGTGAAAATAACCCTTCTCAGACAAATAAAAAAACTGGTAGGGTTTTCCACCAAACTCCTCAATGAAGACACCTTTTTTTTTTTTGAGACGGAGTTTTACTCTGTCCCCCAGACTGGAGTGCAGTGACATGATCTCGGCTCACTGCAACCTCCGCCTCCCAGGTTCAAGCAATTCTCCTGCCTCAGTCTCCCGAGTGGCTGGGATTACAGGCGTGTACCACCATGCCTGGCTAATTTTTGTATTTTGAGTAGAGACAGGGTTTTGCCATCTTGGCCAGGCTGGTCTCAAACTCCTGACCTCAGGTGATCTGCCTGCCTCAGCCTCCCAAAGTGCTGGGATTACAGGCATCAGCCACCATGGCCGGCCTGAAGGCACTTCTAGCAGATGTATTTTAAAAAGAAGAAGGATCAAGAGGCAAAGGAAATGGTGGCTAAAGCAATTGGCATGGTGGCAAATGTAAATATCCCTGAATAAATCATAATAATGACAATGTTGGAGGTTAAAAAAAGATAATTCTAAAATATGGAACAACAGTAATAAGTAATATGGGAATTAGAGCTGGAGTTAAGATTTTCTAAGATCCTTTTATTGTTCAGAAAGGTAGGAAGTGATATTAGCTAATCAAGGATACAGGTTAAAAATACAAGGGTATTCAATTATAAAAATAGAATGCCTAAGTTCTAAAACTGATATAGACAAAAAATAAATTTTTTAAAAACGATCAATCAATCCAAAAGAAGAAAAAAGACAGCACAAAAACCCAGGGTAGAATCATATGTACATAGGTGCTCAATTTATTCTTCTTTAAATACAAGAAGAGTAAACAAAAACACAAAATAAGAAGTTAGAAACAGCCAATTAATTAATGAATAATAAATGAATTCATTATGAGTTTATTATTTATGAATTTATTACGAATTTGTTACTCATAATGGGCTAAAATTGACATCTTAAAAAGAGATTGTCAGGTTGAACAAAAAACAAATTCTAGGTTTTTATAAGACATGTGCCTAAAACACTAAGGGTATGGCAAAGTTAAAAGCAAAACAATCCCAGGGGAAATTCTAACAAAAGTAGAATACTGGCATGATTTTAAAGTATCTTCCCTGACAGACCGCTCATTAATTATAGCAAGGAGAAAAAATATTAACTATATGAGTGGAGAAAGCAAACAACCTCTTGGCCAGGTTGACAAAATTAACCTCATAAAGAAGGGGCAGATGAAAACTGTGTGCTTCAGGGTGTAAAGCCTTGAGAAGTACATGCCTGCCACATACTTAATATTTTGCCTGGGAATGCATAACCTGAATCTAATCATGAAGAAATATACCAACTTAAAATGAGGAACCATTTTTAAAAAGTAGGCCAGGAATGTGGCTCACGCCTGTAGTCCCAGACTTTGGGAGCCCAAGGTGGGCAGTTTACAAGGTCAGGAGTTCGAGACTGGACTGGCCAATATGGTGAAACTCCATCTCTACCAAAAATACAAAAATTATCCGGGTGTGGTGGTGGGCACCTATAATCCCAGCTACTCAGAAGGCTGAGGCAGGAGAATTGCTTGAGCCCGGGAGGCAGAGG
The DNA here is from genome assembly GCF_003255815.1 of Theropithecus gelada. NCBI lineage: Eukaryota > Metazoa > Chordata > Mammalia > Primates > Cercopithecidae > Theropithecus > Theropithecus gelada. The sequence continues at coordinate 45,574,858 of NC_037671.1, read as the reverse complement.
TTGCAGTGAGCTGAGATTGCACCATTGTACTCCAGCCTGGGCAACAGAGCAAGACTCCATCTCAAAATAAATAAATAAATAAATAAATAAATAAATAAATAAATAAATAAATAAAAAATATAAAAGGGGTCGGACGCGGTGGCTCATGCCTGTAATCCCAGCACTTTGGGAGGCCAAGGCAGGCAGACCATGAGGTCAGGAGTTCGAGAACAACCTGGCCAATATGGTGAAACCTTGTCTCTACTAAAAGTACAAAAAAATTAGCCATGCGTGGTGGCGTGCGCCTGTGGTCCCAGTTGCTCTGGAGGCTGAGGCAGAAGAACCACTTGAACCCAGGAGGCAGAGGTCGCAGTAAGCTGGGATCGTGCCACTGCACTCCAATCTGGGCGACAGAGCAAGGCTCTGTCTCAAAACAAACAAACAAACAAAAAAGTAAAAGGACCGTATTCTCCAGAAATGTCAGTGTCATAAAAGGCAAAGGATGGCGGATGGGGAACTATTCCAGACTAAAGGAGACTAAAGAGACATGCCAACTAAATGTTACAGCTGATACTAGACTGATCCCTTCCCGGACAAAAAAATGAAGTCATAGAAGACATGATGGGTCAGTTGAAACAATTAGAATGGCCAGGCGCGGTGGCTCACGCCTGTAATCCCAGCACTTTGGGAGGCTGAGGCGGGCAGATCACGAGGTCAGGAGATCGAGACCATCCTAACATGGTGAAAACCCCATCTCTACCAAAAATACAAAAACAAAATTAGCTGGGCGTGGTGGGGGGCACCTGTAGTCCCAGCTGCTCGGGAGGCTGAGGTGGGAGAATGGCGTGAACCTGGGAGGTGGAGCTTGCAGTGAGCCGAGATCACGCCACTGCACTCCAGCCTGGGCTACAGAGTGATACTCTGTCTCCAAAAAAGAAAAGAAAAGAAAAGAAAAATTAGAATATGGAGGCTGGGCGCGGTGGCTCATGTCTGTAATCCCAGCACTTTGGGAGGCTGAGGCAGGAGTTTGAGGCCAGCCTGGCCAACATGGTGAAACTCCGTCTCTACTAAAAGCACAAAAATTAGCCAGGCGTGGTGGTGGGTGCCTGTAATCCCCGCTACTCAGGAGCCTCAGGCAGCAGAATCACTTGAACTTGGGAGGCGAAGGTTGCAGTGAGCTGAGATAGCACTACTGCACTCCAGCCTGGGGGACAGAGTGAGACTCCGTCTCAAAAAAAAAAAAAAAATAGAATATGGAAAATAGATCACAATACTTATACCAGAGTTAAATTTTTGAAATTGATAAATGAACTGTGGTTATATAAGAGAAGACCTTTATTCTTAGGAAATATGTACTAAAGTACTTAGGGGCAAAGGGCCAGCATATACGCAATTTATTCTCAAAGGTTCAGAAAAATAAAAGTCTCTCTATACATACATATATACACACATATACACAAACAAAGGGCAAATGGTAAAAGCAAACGTTAACAAAATGTTAACAAAAGGTAAACTTGGATAAAGAGTATGTAGGTATTCTTTGTATTATTCTTTTTTTTTTTTTTTTTTTGAGACGGAGTCTCGCTGTGTCGCCCAGGCTGGAGTGCAGTGGCCGCATCTCAGCTCACTGCAAGCTCCGCCTCCCGGGTTCACGCCATTCTCCTGCCTCAGCCTCCCAAGTAGCTGGGACTACAGGCGCCCACCACCTCGCCCGGCTAGTTTTTTTTTTTGTATTTTTTAGTAGAGACGGGGTTTCACCGTGTTAGCCAGGCTGGTCTCAAACTCCTGACCTGGTGATCCACCCGTCTCGGCCTCCCAAAGTGCTGGGATTACAGGCTTGAGCCACCGCGCCCGGCCTCTTTGTATTATTCTTGTAATTTTTCTGTAAATTTGAAATTATTTCCAAAGAAATTTTTTTAAGTAAAGGAATAAGCCAGGTGCGGTATACACAGAAATATACACGAAGAAAAAAAATCTGAACCTGATGAAACCTCTAGATCTAACTTTCATTATTAAAAAGTTTAAGGAAGCCAGGTACGGTGGCTCACACCTGTAATCCCAGCACTTTGGGAGGCTGAGGCGGGAGGATCGCTTGAGTCCAGGAGTTCGAGATCAGCCTGGCCAACATGGCAAAACTGTGTTTCTACAAAAAATACAAAAATTAGCTGGGAGTAGTGGTGCACAGCTATAGTCCCAGCTACTTGGGAGACTGAGATGGGAGAATCACTTGAGCCTGGGAGGCGGAGGTTGCAGTGAGCCACCCGAGATCGTCACACTGCACTCCAGCCTGGGTGACAGAGTGACACCCCCTCTCAAAAAATACAAGTAAAAGGACAAATTGCATACTTTGAATGGTTAAAATGGCAAATATTATGCTAGTTATATTTTACCACAATTTAAAAAAAAGGTATGCCAAAGATTAAGAACTTCTCTCCATGCAAAAACAAAGAGCTAAAAATAGAAAAAGATAAACTGGAAAGACAACCAAAGAAAGTTGGTATACTATTAATACCAGAAAAAAACAGACTTCTAGACAAAAAGCTTTATTAGAAAGAAAGTCACTTCATAATAATGTTTCATTGACTCTGGAATTTCTAAACCTGCATGGTCCATCATAGTAGCCATCAGCCACATGTAACTATTTAAATTTAAACTGATGATGACTGAGCGCGGTGGCTCACGCCTGTAATCCCAGCAATTTGGGAGGCCAAGGCAGCTGGATCACCTGAGGCCAGGAGTTCGAGACTAGTCTGGCCAACATGGTGAAAGCTCGTCTCTACTAAAAATACAAAAATTAGCTGGGCATAGTGGTGCACACCTGTAATCCCAGCTAATCAGGAGGCTGAGTGAGGTAGGAGAATCGCTTGAATCCAGGGGGCGGAGGTTGCAGTGAGCCAAGATCAAGCCATTGTATTCCAGCCTGGGTGAGAGAGCGAGACTCTCTCTGTCTCAAAAAAATTAAAATAAAATAAAATAATAAACTGATTACAATTAAATGAAATTATTTAGTTCATCGGTTATATTAGCCACATTCCAAGTACTTAATTTCCATCAATGACTATCATACTGAATAGTGCAGAAAATAATTTTTCCATCATTGTAGAAAGTTCTACTGGATGGCACTGTTAAACTATTTTAACCTTCTAACAAAATAGCCAAAAAATATATATACAGTAAAACCAGTATGATTAGCAATTTTGAAAAATTCACCATCATAGTGGTAATTTTAGCACACCTCTCTCAGTAGTAGATCAAGTAGACAAAAACTACTAACTTTACAGAAGATGTAAACAAAACAATTAACAAGGTCAATTTGGTGAAATATGTAGAATCCAGTTAAGAATACACATTCTTCTTAATCACACATGAAACAGGTAAAATATGACCATCTACTAGGCCATAAAGAAGTCTCAATAAACTGCAAAGATTCAGAATCATAGAAACCATGCTCTTTGGCCACAGGGGAATGAGGGTAGAAATATAAAACAAAAAAATAACTGAAGAAAAACTTGTTTGGAAATTAAAAATATATTCTTCTGAAAAACAAAATAAAGAAAAAAATAATAGAAATTTAAAAATTCTTAGAACTAAACAATAATAAAAAATAATACATAATAAAAACTTATGGAACATCCCAAATGTCCATCAACAGCAGAAAGGGTAAATACATCCATACAATGGAATATGACTCAGCAAAAGATATGAATAAACGAATGATACCCCTGACAACTTGGATCACTCCCACGGACAGTATGTTTCGTGAAAGACATCAGACACAGCAGAATACTGTATGATTCCATTTACATGATGTTCAAATACAGGCACAAATCTATGGTGATAAAGGTTAAAAATAATGATTTCTCCTGGAAGAAGACATTGACCGGAAAGGGGGCATGAAGGAGAGAGCCTTCCACAGTGCTGGAAATGTTCTGTATCTTGATGGGGGTGTGAAGGAGGTAGATACATGGGTGTATATTAATATAATAATTTATGAAGCCTTATAATTAAGAATTGTGCACTTTACTGAATACTAGTTATATCCCAATCTGAAAAATCTTTTTGGCCAGGCACAGTGGCTCACCGAGGTGGGTAGATCACCTGAGGTCAGGAGTTCGAGAGCAGCCTGGCTAACATGGTGAAACCCCGTCTCTACTAAAAATACACAAATAGCCGGGTGTGGTGGTACACGCCTGTAGTCCCAGCTACTCGGGAGGTTGAGACAGGAGAATCACCTGAACCCAGGAGGCAGAGGCTGCAGTGAGCCAAGATCACACCACTGCACTCCAGTCTGGATGACAGAGTGAGACTTCATCTCAGAAAAAAAAAAAGAAAAATCTTTTAAAACTTTATAGGATGCCACTAAAGCAGTATTGAGGGGAAATGAAGTCTTAAAAACTTTTATTTGGAAAAAAGTCTGAAAAGACTAAAAATCAATGTTAGAAAAAGAAAACAGAACAAATTCATAGAAAGTCAAAGGAACTGATGAGAGCAGAAATTAATGAAACTACAACCCATGCTTTCTCATCCCTCCGCAGGAGCTGATATTTTTCTTCATATCTATATCCTGTCCAAAGGTCCTCTCCTCTTCCTTTCTTGCCACCCCCAGTCTCACCCCGATCTCCAATTTCCTCTCCCTAGTTCCTCACTCTGGCTGTAGAAACTGGAGAAACGGTCAAGGGCATCACAGAATTCTGTGGGAAGGCACTTTCTGGGATGGTACAGGTAGCAGAGTGGGGAGACCGGCCAGCAGCGTGGTGACAGGACCAGTATAGAAATGGCTGGACTTGGATCTTCAATAAATAATTCTTTCTCAGCTTCCTCTTCCTCCTCTTCCTCCTGAAGGACATAAGGATTTCAAGGGCCCTTGGGCTCCCTTCTTTGGTCTAGTCTTCTCTCACTCTCCTATTCTCCCTGCTCTTACCTCCTCTTCCTCTAGTCTCTTTTCCTCCTCGTCTTCCTGCTCCAAGAACAACTTGTCAAGCCGCTGGAGCTGGAAGAGGTGGAACTGGCGCTGTAGCTCCTCAGAGGTACTCAGGCTCTGCAGCATCAGCTGGGGGAGGCGGTTGGGAAAACAGAGGCCAATCTCCTCCAGCACGGCCCCCTCCAGCCAGCTCGAGCCAAAGCTCAGGAGACGGTCCGCCATATAATGCCTGCAGCACACACAGCCCGGGCCAAGCCTCAGTGTGGGTGGCAGCATGGCCCAGCCTCCCCCTCGAGAATGTAGGTCCCTCGGTCCCTCTGCCTGAGTCACACACCCTACCTCACCTCTTCTCTCCCACTCCCTTTCCACCAATGCATGACCACCTCCACTTTTTTCTTTTTTTTTTTTTGAGACAAAGTCTCGCTCTTGTCACCCAGGCTGAAATGCAATGACGCAGTCTTGGCTCACTGCAACCTCCACCTCCCGGGTTCAAGCAATTCACCTGCCTTACCCTCCCGAGTAGCTGGGATTACAGGTGCCCGCCACCACGCCACCACTCCTGGCTAATTTTTGTACTTTTAGGAGAGACAGGGTTTCACTATGTTGGTCAGGCTGATCTTGAACTCCTGACCTCAGGTGATGTGCCCACCTCGGCCTCCCAGAGTGCTGGGATTACACGCGTGAGCCACCGCGCCTGGCCAGCCATCTACATCTTTCTCTCTGCACAGCCTCTTTTCTCATCTCCCCTATAAGACTCAATCTGTCCACTCTCCAGATCTAGGCCTCCCATCCCCTACCCCTCCAGACCTGCACTCACTGATAGAAGTGCTCAAAAGTTGTGGCCAGTTCCAGACCAGAAAGGACCATAATGGGTTCCAGGTGCCGCTGAAGCTGCCCCAGCATTTCCACTCCAGGGGCTCCACCAATCAGGCCACCCTGGATCTGCTGGTCAATGTACCTGGCAAACTGCTCACTCATCTGGGGGCAGTGGAAAGGGCATGGGCAAACCATGAATGAGGGAGTGGAGGAGACTGGGGAGCGAAAGGAGGTGAAAGGGCAGAGCAGAAAGAGATGAACTTGGGACATGACCTTATAGCCCTGTGGGGAGCTGGTGGGACTCACGTGAGCAGCAGTGAGGAAGGACTGCTGCAGCAAGGCGCCAGAGAAGCCACTGCGCAGAGCCAGCGTGAAGGCTGCCCGAGGCCCAAACAGCTCGGAGCCTGCTCTCTGCAAGTGCTCATAGAGTTTACAGTAACGAGGCACAAAGTCTGGGGCCCCCCAAGCTGCAGCCAGGAATCTGCCGACCTGAGGAGAAAGGCAAGAAATGACATAAAAGGAGCAGCCCCTCCCCTCCGCAGACTTCTGCTTGCTTCTGCCCACCTGCTCCTGCACCACGCTCAGCCAGCATTGGGTTATGTTCCTCAGGCTGCTACTTGGAAGCGCTGGCAAAGGCGCCAGGCTCCGGTCCCGACCCTTACTGTTCTTGCTGACTGTAGAGACAGAGGGAGAAGGAAGAGGTTTCATCTCAGCCTCTAGGTGAGTACATCGGTCTTGGGTAGTGATCTCCTGGAAAGGCCAGGAAGTCTCAGGGGCCTGGAAAGGCTGGTAGCAAAGCAGCAAGAGTAAGATCCAGGGAGAAGGGAGCCAGATACACCACTGCCCGCAGTCTAAGCTCTATTGGCCACGGTTGGGACTTACAGGGCCGAGTGGATGGCTCAGGAGAAGGCCCAGGAGGAGGCTCCACATGCACCAGCAAGTGGCAAAGGCGACGAACTCGAGAGGCAAAGGACGCTGCTCGACTCAGGGGGTTCTGAGAGCTCTCTCTCTGTTCTAAGTACTGATCCAGCAGCCATCCCAGGGCACTCACACCTTCCGCATCTGAAAGAAGACAGGTCAGGAACAGGTCTCCATGGGAGATGGGAGAACAGACAGCCCAGGGCAGAGGAGGGAGAAAGATCAATTGTACAAAAAGGCTTGAGGGGTAGTGGGGCCCTAGTCCTCCCCTCACCAAGGTTTGCTTCAGCTGGAGTCAGGGGAGATGGTAACAGGGCGGGGATGGGGTAGTGGGGAAGATTCAAATACCAGAGTCTCAGGGAGCAGTGCCTGGGGCAGGAAGGAGAGAGGAACATTGAGGTGACAGGCCTTCAGGGACAAAGACAGGAACCAAAAGAACCAAGAGCATTAACTCAGGTGATCCCTGGGAATAAGGACAAGGAACTGGTTAGCGGGGCCAGGTGTCAGCATGGTTACCGGGAGAGGTGATGTTCTGCACCAGGGGGCTGACCAGGGCCTCCCAGCAGGTCTTGCCCAGTGCTTGGGCGGCCTCATCATCAGGGAGGAAACGGTCGGCAAAATTCTGCTCGTGGCGCAAAACCCTGTTCAGTCTGGGAACAAACAGTGCACAGTGGAGGATTAAAGGCACTGATTTCCCAGAGGCCTCCATTCAAGTGCAGATCAGCTCCCAATCACCCCTGTTAGGTCCCTGACCCAACTTGTCCCAATCAACACAAACTTCTCACCTATGTTCAACTTCCCCCTCATGTCCTGGCTGCAGCTTTCCCTTCCAGACTCCCACAGAAGCATCCCTCCTACTTCTTAGTGCTCTGTTCCCTTACCCATCTTCCTTCCTCAGGCCCCACCCACCTGGGACAGAGCTGGAGGAGGCGCCGACGGTCCTCTGCTATGTCCCGGCTCCAGGCTTGTGCCCGAATTGTGTAGAAGAGACATGTTCGGCGACACAGCTGCTCCCGGAACAGTGGCCAGAATGTGGGCTTAGGGCCCAGGACCTCCACACCCCGAACCCGGGTGTCAATGCCGCCCTGGAACATGCACAGACTTATCTGTCACCTAAGCCTCTTGAGCCACTAAGTACTACCAAAGCCAAGCCTCCTGCCCTGAGCTCCCTAGAACTGCTCAGGACATCCCCACATCTCTGGGACTCAACAGGTCCCTGGGCCATCTCCCAAGCAGATCAAGGAGAAACCTTGGCTAAAGCCCTGGCCTCTAGATGTTAGAGAATGCAGCCACTCTGGAGACCCTGTGCCACCTCCTCCTCCTCAGCCCTGGCTAATGCCCTGGCACCACCTGCTGGCAGCGCTTTATGCGGATCTGGATGATAGGCCAGAAGCGGTTCAGATTCTCCAGGAGGATCACCCGGCTGGCAGAGGGCATCACATTCACCTGGCAGGGCAAGGGAGAAGAGGGAAAGGAGAGAGCTGTCACCTCCAGAAACAGGGCTGGAAAAACTGTTGACAGTAACCAAGTTGGTCATGGTGTGTGCCCTTCACTTCTCCTGCAGAGCCCAGGGATGGACGTGGCTCTGCATCCCTAATCCCACTCTCACTGCTTACAAGGCAATGCCTTGCCAGGAGGAAGGGATGTCACCATTCCCCAGGGACTAGGTCCTTCCCACAGGCACTGGGACAAAAAGAAGGACGTGGAGCAAGGTGAAGGGGGGCACAAGGGTTCCCACCGTGTTGAGCTCAGTGCTGATGCAGCTGGTGCTGTCACCCCCAAACACCACCACCCTGGCTGGCATGTAGCTTGAGTCCTCACTGGCCACCAACAAAGTGAGCTGCCTGGGAGAGAAGAAAGGAAACAGTCAAAGCTTGGCCTCTGGACATGGTGGCTCACACCTGTAATCCCAACATTTTGGAAGGCTGAGGTGGGAGGACTGCTTGAGGCTAGGAGTTTAAGATCAATCTGGGCCATACTGCAAGACCCCACCTCTACAAAATAAAAATCAAAAGAAAGAAAGAAAAAGGCCAGAGCCCTGGTTTTAGTTCAAAACTATTTCAAGCCACCACTTCTTTCTCGGGCACCTGTTCCTCTGCTGGCTCCTGACGCAGCTGTCCCCGCAAGACCCTCTGCTCTTCCCTTTATATTCCGCCAAAGTGACTTAATTTAAACCCACGGTTTCAACTGAAAATTAATACACAGAGGACTCCAAATCCACATCTCTATCCCAGACCACTCTCCTGAGCTTTCATGCTGTGTCCCCAACAGATCATGTAATGTCCCATAGGTGCCTCAAAGTCAACATGCCCAAATGAAATGATCATCTGTCCACGTAAACTTGTCCCGCTTCCTATTTCTCCCCTGGGAAATAAAACTTCTGTGCACCCAGTACTCAACTAGAATACTGTCACTGTGGCCTTCACCTTCTCATGGCTTCCCTCACCCAAAGGCAAGCCTTGTGGACTCCACCTCTGAGGATTTCCCAGTCCATTCCCACTCCTGTTGTCTAACTGAACACATGGATCCTTTCTCTACTAGACCACTGCATAAACCTTCCATCTCTTTCTTCTGATCTCCAACCCTAATTCCCACAATTGCCAGAGTGAGCTTCCTCAATAAAAAAATCTAGTTTTCGGCTGGGCGTGATGGCTCACGCCTGTAATCTCAGCACTTTGGGAGGCCGAGACGGGTGAATCACGAGGTCGGGAGACAGACCATCCCGGCTAACACGGTGAAACCCTGCCTTTATTAAAAATACAAAAAATTAGCCAGGCGTGGCAGCCGGCGCCTGTAGTTCCAGCTACTCGGGAGGTTGAGGCAGGAGAATGGCGTGAACCCGGGAGGCGGAGCTTGCAGTGAGTCGAGATCGTGCCACTGCACTGCAGCCTGGGCCACAGAGCAAGATTCTGTCTCGAAAAAAGAAAAAGAAAAAAAAATCTAGTTTTCTCTCTTCCCTTCTTAAAATCTTCTAATGGCTTTCCAAGTTTTGGAATAAAGTTCAAACTGCTTAGCTCACAAAACACTTTGTGATCTGCCTTTGCCTTCTTTTCTGGCCTGTATCTTCTGCCACTTAGATATACAGTTTTCATTGCAGCCAAACATGACTACTAAAGTCCTTCCAAATACAGTTTCTTACTTCCATTTCGCACATATGCTGTCCTTGTGCCTAGAATATTGCCCCCTCTTTATCTACCTAATTTCAATGTCAAAACCCAGCTCAGTCACCCCCTCCTTCCAGAAGGAAGTCTGCTCTGATGCCTGTCAGTCTCAGGTCCACATGTGGACAGCAATGCTTTTTCTTACTCTGTGCTCTTACTTGATTTTCTAGTGTAGCTCCCCAGCTGGAATGTAGGTACCATATCTTATTGCGCTTCTATTTCCAGACCCTTGCACAGTGCCTGACACAAATGCCTGGCATTAAACAAATGCCCACAGGAGAAATGGATAAGTGAGCTGTTGATCTCCCTCAACACTAAGCACAGGGCAGTGCCATCTGTACCTGTTGGGGTACAGGTCACCAGATTCCAGGAGTGAGGGGAAGTCTATACTCAGCACAGCAAAGGCAGGTCAATGTGTCTATGTGTTCACTGCACAAAATAGGTTTGAGTGTGTCCCTCAGGCCTGTGGGTTATAGCTGGGGTTGTGTGTATCTGGGTGCTTTGGCGAAGTATCCTGGGGCACAGCAGAACATTCATATATGTGTGTTCACACCTAACAAGAACACCACGGTGCATGTGCAGGGTGATGTAGTGGGAGCCGGTGCTGCCGTTGGACTCCCAGTAGGTCTTGGGGTTGTGGTCCGTCAGCTTGCTGGCCCGGTGTGGGTTGGAGGACACCTCCACCTTCTCCCAGCACTTGTCCTCCTTCACTTCCACACTGGAGCCTGGGGGCAAGTGGGAAGGGGTGGCGGTCACAGCCAGGTTAGTTGAGAGAGGGAAAAGGAAAAGGTCTAGGGAGCAGGAAGGGAAGGGGAAAACAGACACTGGATGGGAGCCAGGAGAAAGCAGATGAGGGCACTAACCCTGGCAGAGATGCCTGAGGAACACATCAAAGAAGGGGATATTGATGGGTTGGTGGGTTCGTCTGTGGTCTTCGATCTGGCCCAGCACCATCTGCAGCCGGAACATCAGGGAGAATGAGGAAGGGGAGAGGGAGGAACACAGAGAAACACCCAGAAACAGGTCGACAGAAAAAGTAAAGGGTCAATGGTACACTCAACTCCTCTCTCCCCACATTTTGACAGAACCATGTAGAGTCAAGGTTAGGAAACAAGTGCCCCAGATTTGCTACAACCTGTGCCAAACAGGGATACCAAAGAGGAACACAGTGAATCCCCTTCCCCTGCTTCTGACTTGCATTTTCTCAGCTGCATACCCACAGCCGCTCCTCACCTGAATGCAGCCAGCCAGGATGCTAGAGGTGAGGTTGCTACAGAGCTGTGCGTACTTCTCACACTCTGTCACCAGGTCCCGAAGCTCACAGCCCAGCAGCAGCTGAGCTGAGTGCTTGTCCAGGACTTTGGAGAGGACCTCTTTTGCTCCCAGGCAGCAGAGCACCACAGCATAGTCCTTATGCATCAAGGCCAGGCGATGTAGGAAGCAGGTCAGCTCCTGAACAATCTGAGTCCAGAGCCACATAGATTCATTTACAGGAAACAAGAGGTAGGACATGTAAGGATTGAGAAGAGGGTTCAGTAGAGGAAGTGTTGTGGCTGAGATTGCGGAGACATGCCAACGCCCAGGGAAACAAGAGTGCCAAAGTCAGGGTGGAGTTAAATAGAGGAGTGCTGGGACTCCAGAGTGAGTTGGCAGAACAGAACTTCGGCATAGCTTTCCAGGCTGCTTCCTGCCAGGCCAAGCTATGTTAACCCTGGGGACTGAGCCTTGCTCTCCAATGCACAAACCCTGAAGGGAGGAGAGCTGTTTGGATTGGTGAATGTGGGCTTCTCCTTAGTCCAGAATTTAAAATCCAAATCTAAAATCATCAAAATGGTTTATACTTCAAAGATCCCAGTTCTGGAGACTCTTAGATTACATTACCCTTCCTCTTCCTACACCCATCCCAGTGCCCCAAGATCCATTCAGAAAGGCTCTGCTGTGCCCTCCAGAGCCTCACAAGGAAGTTGGTGCCCCAGATGCTGCCCATCCCTCCCTTCCCCTTACCAGGGTTCTAGTACCTCAGAGTCACTGCTAGGGCCACTCAGGCAGTTGAGGCAGGGCTCCAAGACCTCGTGCCAAGGGAGGACCATTGCCTCAGGGAAATCCAGCAGTCGGGTTATGACCCTGGTGAGGGGATAGAAAAAGTCAGGCCAGGCGCAGTGGCTCATGCCTGTAATCCCAGCACTTTGGGAGGCTGAGGCGGGCAGATCACCTGAGGTCGGGAGTTTGAGACCAGCCTGACCAACATGGAGAAACCCAATCTCTACTAAAAATACAAAAGTAGCTGGGCATGGTGGCGCATGCCTGTAATCTCAGCTACTCGGGAGGCTGAGGCAGGAGAATCGCTTGAACCTGGGAGGCAGAGGTTGCAGTGTGCTGAGATCGCGCCATTGCACTCCAGCCTGGGCAACAAGAGTGAAACTCCGTCTCAAAAAAAAAAAGAAAAGAAAAGAAACAAGTCAAGTCCCTGAAGTCTGCCAGTTTCCCTCGTCCCAATGCATGGTGCCTCAACAGGCCTCTCACCTCAGCACAGACAGCAGCAGAGTCTTGTTGGGCCCCGGAGCATCCAGAGTCCGCAGCAACAGGAGGAAAGGCTGGGTCTCCTGCTGGAGGCGCTTGAGGAGGGGCCTCACGGCACCCCCGGGGCTGCCCTCACGGCACAGCACACGCTCCAAGTCCAGGAGTAGTTCTGCAGATGGGCCCCCAACCAGGGATCGAATCAGTAGCTCAGGGGACCCATCCTGACCCTGGATGATGGGGGTCTCTAGTGCTGCAGCCAGACACACCGGAGGGAAAAATGTGGATGAAGAGTCTTAACAGTTTGCCAAACTGAGAACTGGGGAGGTCCAGAAAATCACCCCAAAATTTTCTTTCTATATTGAGGATGTCTACAGTTTTTAACCAAACTATGGGGGACTTTCTTTCCTGATCCCAAATACAAACCTAATCACATTTGAAAAAAAAACCTAGTATAGCAAGCATTGTCAAGTTAAACACAAGACATTTTAAATCGCTTATAGTCGTATTATTAAATGTTAGTTATAGTAAATATTAACTATGATGATTACATTCCTGTACTACCTGCATGGTGGCTTTAGGTACACAGACTAAAAGATACATACATATTTCCTATTTTTCTTTTTTTTTTTTTTTTGGAAATGGAGTCTCACTGTGTCACCCAGGCTGGAATGCAGTGGCGTGATCTCAGCTCACTGTGACCTCCACCTCCTGCACTTAAGCGATTCTCCTGCCTCAGCCTCCCAAGTAGCTGGGATTACAGGCACCCACCACCGTGCCTGGGTAATTTTTGTATTTTTAGTAGGGACGGGGTTTCACCATATTGGTCAGGCTGGTCTCAAACTTCTGATCTCAAGTGATCTGCCTGCCTCAGCCTCCCAAAGTGCTGGGATTAAAGGCGTGAGCTATTGCATCCGGCCACATATTTCCTATTTCAATATCCCTCCGTACTTCTAGGTTTTCACTTGTTTTTCAATCACAAAGGGTTTCTTCCCCAGTATGAATATTTAATGTTTCCAGGCACAAGCGTTCTGTACCATAAATTATAATTCCTCTTAAGAAGGCCTCCCTATTCTGTGAAGAGAAAGTCAAACTTAGGCCAGGCACAGTGGCTCACGCCTGTAATCCCAGTACTTTGGGAGGCCAAGGCGGGCAGATCACGAGGTCAGGAGTTCGAGACCAGCCTGACCAACACGGTGAAACCCTGTCTCTACTAAATACACAAAAATTAGCCAGGCATGGTGGCATGCACCTGTAATGCCAGCTACTCAGGAGGCTGGGGCAGGATAATTCCTTGAACCCGGGAGGCGGAGGTTGCAGTGAGCTGAGATCGTGCCACTGTACTTCAGCCTGGGCAACAGCAATTTCCTTGCACATATTCCACAGTCTCCCTCTTCTTGGTTGGGAAATTCTACTTAAGACCTAACTTGAGCACCACAATGCTCACTCATTTCCTGAAGTCTCCTTGTATCTTTCCAGTAAGGAGCTGATATGTAAACCTTAGCCTTCATGGTCACTGGCTGGCACTGTGTGATTCCTCTGCAAAACCACCCCTCCACAATGATACCTGCATGCTCAGGGCTGCCCGGCGGCTCTGAGTAGCGATTGAGAAGCATCATGAGGATGGTGCGTGTGGTAGGCATAGGTTCTGTCCCTGGTGCTATCCCTGAGTGCCTAAACAACGTGTCTCTCAGCTCTCTGGTTATAATCTGGTCTCCCAGAGTGTGGTGGTTGCACAAAAGCAGGTTGAGCAGGAGCAAGCCATTTCTCGCTGCAGAAGAGCACCTGGGAGGAGGGAGGTGACCAGGAAGAACCTTAGAGACCATGAATGCAATGGAAGCAGCAAAGCAAGCACAGAGGGCTGGGCAGCTAGGGAGCAAAGGGCTCCAGTGGGCCCTCTGAGCCAGGACATCTGATCCCCTGACCTCAGGCCACTCCTCCCAAACCCATAAAGGGAGGTCAGTGTGTCTCTGCCCTCTCTGAGAATCTCCCTATCCCCAATCCACTTGCATTCTCTTCCAACAACAATTGCTTAATCCAGAGGTGACAACACGAGGGGAATTTCTGTGGAGAACATGAGCCTGGAGCATAGGAGTAGCAGGGTTTGGGACTAAGCAGGAGCCTGGAGTTGGGAGGGTAACGCCCTGACCCCTCAGTGTTCAGCATCAGGATCACGGCTGCAGGGATAGTGAGGAGCAGGCTCTCAGAGCCCGGGCGTGTAGCTGAGTCGATGCTGGCGAAGATCTCTCTGGTCATCTGAGCATCAAACAAAGAGTGGATAGAATCTCGGCCAGTAACAAAAGTGGGGATCTCCGAGGAGCTGGCGATGGCCAGCATCTTCAGTGCCTGTGAGGGGGATGTGAGAGCAGAGTGAGGAGGGGGCAAAGCCACCATGAGGAAAGGGAAGCCTCAATCTAGACCTCAAACTTTGGGGCACCTGAGCTGTTTGCAAATAGGTAGAATAGGAGACAGAAATGGAAGAGGTAGTGATGGGATATCAAACACTACAAAGAGAGGGAAGGAGGCAGGGAGGAAGGAAAAGAAAAAAGAAACTAAACAACAAAAAACCCTGAGACTGGATGGTAAAATCAGCCTTCCACTCCTCTCGGCCCCCAGGCTCGCAGCACCAAGGCTACCGGAGTGGGACAGCCACCCCTCCTGTATCTTCCCCTCAGGATGGTGCCCCTCCCAGCATCTAGTTGTCTTCAGGGGCTTCTCACAGTTGTCTCCCAGCTCACTTGCACTCCTTCCTTTGCAAAATCTCTCTTCCCTTGAGCTCCATGACTTCACATCCTCCTGGCATTTCTCCTACCTCTCTGGTGTTCCTTTGCCCCAAGGAACTGAGGTTCCTTGTCCCCTTTCTCTGGACTCTGCACTCACCCACACTGAGGCAACCAGGTTCATTCCCATTGCTTCAATTACCACCTATACGCCAAGTCTCCAAAACCTGTGTCTCCTGGCCTTAGCCAGTATCCAGCCCTTCTAGACAAGACTTCTTGGTTGTCTCACAGGCAGTGGTTGGCATTATAGGAAAAATTATTGTAACGTGTAAACTTGTTTGCTGGGACTATAGAGAAAAATTAAATTAAAATAGATACTGCACAATCACAGCGGAAATTGTCTCTCCTGGTGAAAGGGTTGATTCTCTACAAGAAACCCACGAGAGATGGACTGGGCTAGAAATAATTCTCAGGACAATCCCTCTTGTAAGGCCTGGACCCTCCAAGCAACTTCTACTTCTCAATGAAGATTTCTCCCTGTAGTTACACCACCCTGCCCCAGTTAGCTGAGTTCTGTAGACTTTAAGTTATTAACAAGATGACATAATTTTATTTCAGGGCAAGATTTTTTTGAGATGAAGTCTCACTCTGTCACCCAGGCTGGAGTGCAATGGCGCAATCTCAGCTCACAGCAACCTCCCTGTCCTGGGTTCAAGCAATTCTCCCGCCTCAGCCTCCCAAGTAGCTGGAATTACAGGCATGCACCACCATGCCCAGCTAATTTTGTACTTTTAGTAGAGACAGGGTTTTACCATGTTGGCCAGGCTGGTCTTGAACTCCAGACCTCAGGTGTTCCACCCGTCTTGGTCTCCCAAAGCGCTGGAATTACAGGCATGAGCCACCATGCCCAGCCATTTTTATTTTTATTTTTTTTGCCATGATCTATAGTGGATGACAATTGCTATGTTTTGGTCATGTAATTTGAGAGGATCAGGGAATTCTTTGAGCATGATGGTCTAGACTATGAATGCCTGGCTGCTCTTGGTCCCATAAAAGAAAAGTACCCCCAGGCTGGATGTGGTGGCTCACACCTGTAATCCCAGCACTTTGGGAGACCGAGGCGGGAGGATCATGAGCTCAGGAGAGCAAGACATCCTGGCCAACATGGTGAAACCCCGTCTCTACTAAAAATACAAAAAATTAAGCTGGGCATGGTGGCACGCACCTGTAATCCCTGCTACTCAGGAGGCTGAGGTGGGAGAATTGCTTGAACCCGGGAGGCAGAGGTTGCAGTGAGCTGAGATCGCACCACTGTACTCTAGCCTGGGCAACAGCGCAAGACTCCGTTAAAAAAAAAAGAAGGAAAGGAAGGAAGGAAGGAAGGGAGGGAGGGAGGGAGAGAGGGAGGAGGAGGGGAGGGGAGGGAGGAGACAGGAGGAGAGAGGATGGGAGGGGAGGGGACAGGAGGAGAGGGAACAGGAGGGAAGGTAATGGAAGGGAGCCTCCTGGCCTCTCCCAGGACAGCCTGCTCTAAGAGGACACGTGCTCCCGTTCATGCTGCTGCCATTATACTACTAGAATACATTCTCAGAACTGCTCTGGCCAAAGCCGGCCTGTCTCCCTCAGGAACCCTCAGGCTATACAGAGCTCTTCTGCCTGCACCACCCTACCTGCCAGCACTTCTGTCTGGAGTAACCAGTAAGCCAATTCTTCTGTAAGCTACTCTGGATAAGGGCCTTCCTTCCCGATTCTCTGGGCAATGGCAATGCTGGCTTTGTTTTACCCAAATCTAGTAACAGAGTATTTTCTACATAAGGGTGCCACTTGGATAAAAGAGGAAAAAAAAAACTTTTTGGTCACATCTAGAAAATTAGTTTTTAACCAGACACCTAATCATAACTAAAAAGGCAGGAACACTCAACAAACCTGAAAACTCAACTCCTGACCTTCTCCCCATATCTCCTCCTCCTGCCACATTCTCTCTCAGTAAACAGCCACTTCATGCAACCCTGCTGCTTAATTTTACACCTGGGAGTCATTCTTTTTTTTTTTTTTTTGAGACGGAGTCTTGCTCTGTCGCCCAGGCTGGAGTGCTGTGGCTGGATCTCAGCTCACTGCAAGCTCCGCCTCCCGGGTTTACGCCATTCTCCTGCCTCAGCCTCCCAAGTAGCTGGGACTACAGGCGCCCGCCACCTCGCCCGGCTAGTTTTTTGTATTTTTTTAGTAGAGACAGGGTTTCACTGTGTTCGCCAGGATGGTCTCGATCTCCTGACCTTGTGATCCGCCCGTCTCGGCCTCCCAAAGTGCTGGGATTACAGGCTTGAGCCACCGCGCCCGGCCCTTGGGAGTCATTCTTAACCCTGGCCTGGGCCGGGCTTGGTGGCTCATGCCTGTAATCCCAGGAGGCTGAGGCAAGAGAATCACTTGAACCCAGGAGGTGGAGGTTGTAGTGAGCTGAGACAGCGCCACTGTACTCCAGCCTAGGCAACAGAGAGAAACTCCGTCACAAACAAACAAACAAACAAAAAGCCTCCTGGCCTGGCACAGTGGCTCATGCCTATAATCTCAGCACTTTGGGAGGCTGAGGTGGGAGGATCACTTGAGCTCAGGAGTTCAAGATCAGAATTGCCTATGGGCAACATAGCAAGATCCTGTCTCCACCAAAAATAACTCCAAAACTCCCTTTTTCCTTTTTCCAAACACTCAATCCCCAAGAATGTCCGGATCAAACTCTTAAATCCATCTCCATCTTTCCATTCCAAAATCTACTCACTGGTCTGAAGCACCAAAGTATTCCCTCAAGATCAGTAGTCCCCAATCTGCCTGTCTTGCCCATTGTTCTCTCCCGCCAGGCCCAATGTACTCACCGCCAGCCCAGCCTGCTGCACCAAGACAGAAGTCTTATATTCTTGCATGCAGACCAGTACAGCATAGATGCCACCCTCCCTGGCAAAGAGCGGTCGCCACTCGTGCTTGGTCATGAGCAGGTAAAGGAGGCGCAGGGCCTGCACCACCACCATCTTCTCTCCCACCTGGTTGGTCAGCAGCTCCACCAGCATCTTCACTAGCTTCTCTCTGACAAGAGAAGAGACGTTGGGGCTCCCCATCCCAAGGAGTCTTGCCTGACCTCCCAGCCATGGCATCATAGGACTCCCTGACCAATCCCATCCACCAAGAGCTAGTCCATCCTCTCTGCCCCATCCAAACCTGCTCTCCTTGCTCCAGTCTCACCCCAATCCCCTCCCCTCTGCAGCCAAACTGCCTGTGGCTCCTCAACTAATGAAGGAGGCAGTAGAAAAAATGTTTACAAACTCTGGCTCATCTTTTCAAATAAATCTATAAATTCAAAGTGATGTTAATCAAAATGCCTAAAAGGTGGTTTTGTTTGTTTTTGAGATGGAGTCTTGCTCTGTTGCCAGGCTGGAGTGCAGTGGCGCAATCTCAGCTCACTGCAACCTCCACCTCCCAGGTTCAAGTGATTCTCAAGCCTCAGCCTCTCGAGTAGCTGGGACTACAGGTGCGTGTTACCACATCCTGCTAATTTTTTGTATTGTTTTTCAGTAGAGACGGGGTTTCGCTATGTTGGCCAGATTGGTCTCGAACTCCTGGCCTCAAGCAGTCTACTTGCCTTGGCCTCCCAAAGTGCTGGCCTAAAAGGTTTTTTAAAACACCGTGACAGGCAGATCCAGGCCTTGGAAATGTTCAGAAAAAAATAGTGGTAGCCAGGCGCAGGAGCTCATGCCTGTACTCCCAGCACTTTGGGAGGCTGAGGTGGGCGAATCGTTTGAGCCCATGGCTTTTGCCATGGGCAACACGGCAAAACTCCATCTCTACAAAAAATTATCTGGCATAGTGGCCTGTGCCTGTAGTCTCAGCTACTTGTGAGGCTCAGGTGGGAGGATCACCTGAGCCTAGGAGGTCAAGGCAGTAGCAAGCTGTGATCATGTCACTGTACTCCAGCATGGTTGACAGAGTGAGACCTTGTCTCAAAAAAAAAAAAAAAAAAAGTGGTAGACTTGCCTATTATTATCAAAATATAAATATAAACTTGTAATAACTGCAACCCTGGAACTGATATAGGGTAGCTAAATAGATCAGTAGATGAGAAGAGAGATAAGGGTGGTATACAAGCCAGTAAAAAAAAAAGGAAAAACCATTTAAAATATAATGTTGTGTGGGCACAGTGACACACACCTGTAATCCCAGCACTTTGAGGTAGTGGGATCATTTGAGGCCAGGAGTTCGAGACCAACCTGGCCAACATGGTGAAACCCCATCTCTTACTAAAAATACAAAATTTAGCCAGGCATGGTGGCGTGGGGCTGTAATCCCAGCTATTCTGGAGGCTGAGGCAGGAGAATCGCTCGAACCCAGGAGGCGGAGGTTGCAGTGAGCCGAGACGAGAATTGCACCGCTGCACTCCAGTCTGGGCGACAAAGCAAGACTCTGTCTCAAAATAACTAATTAAACAAAATGTAATGTTGAATGAGGTGGGAGGATTGATTGAGGCCAAGAGTTTGAAACCAGCCTGGGCAACAAGTGAGACTCCATCTCTACAAAAAAAAAAAAAAATTAGCTGGGTGTGGTGGCTCATTCCTGTAGTCCCAGCTACTTGGGAGGATAAGGAAGGAGGTTTGCTAGAGGCTAAGAGTTTGAGGCTGTGTGAGCTATGTGATCTTGCTACTGCACTCCAGCCTGGTCAACAGACTGAGACTCTGTCTCTAAAAAAAACAAAACAAAACACACATACACACACACACACACAATGCAATTTAGAGATACCTGGCTATCCATATGAAAATAATGAAGCTGGAGCTCTACTTCACAACATTTGCAAAAATAAACTGCAAATGAATTTTTAAATGAATTTTAAAAATACAAAATCATGGGTATTTTTGGAAAATATAGGGAAATATTTTTATAATCCTGGAACAGAATAGATCTTTTTAAGTAGGACACAAAATCTAGAAGCCATAAAAAAGCTGAAAAATGTAGCAACAAACAGTCTGAAACTCTAGCATGATGAAAAAAACACTATACACAAAATTACGAGACAAGCGCAGGAGCTAGACAAAGGTGCCAGTGGAAATGCTGATCTAAGAGACGAGGAAGAAGTGCCTCTAGAGTCCCTAGATCAGGGTGAGGGTCAGGAGAGAAAATAGCAGGTATTAACTGTTGCTTAACAGTGACAGCGACGCCAACTGAGGAGGTGGCTTGGGAACTATGAGGGGAAAAAACACAGAAGGAGAACTTCTGGGAAAGAAGGCAAATAAAGGTACTGAGAAAGTTCTGCTTTTAATCTATCTTTTCTAAGAAGTTTTATAATGACAACAGTGTGAAATAGGCTTTAAATACATATCCCCTTCCATGGCCATGATTTCTTATATACTAGACAATATACATGGGTAATACATATGAATAGATACAGAAATATGTAAGGATGTTTACCCACATGTTAACAGTGATTGTCTCTGCCTTAATGGCTTTCAGATTTTTTTTCTGTCAATCTCACTTGAATATGATCAGATAATTTTTATTTTAATAATTTTCTAATTTTTTTACTGTATGTATTATTCTATAACCACAAAATAAAGCTAATATGATTTTTAAAAAGACAAGCAAAATATTTGGAACATAAATAACAAAGGAATAACCAAAATTCCTATAAATACATTAAAAAAGGCAAAGATCCAATTAAAAAAGTGGGCAAAGGATAAGAACAGAATATTTATAGGAAAAAAAAAAAAAAAAACCCAGAACAAATGTATGCAAATATGCCTAACTTTACCAGAACTAGGTAACTAAAACAAAGAGATACCAATCATTTAAAATGCTGCCAATTAGACAGATTAAAAAAGAAGACAATATTCAGTGTTGGCAGATGTTAAGGAAAAACAGACCCGTTAGAACACTGCACTTGAAATTGGAGATAACCACACTGCAGGGTCCTATGCAGCAGTAAACATAATGAGGCAGCTCCACGCAGACTGATATGGAAAGCCCTCTAAGGCACTGAGTGGGGGCAAAAAAAAAAAGTTGTAGAAACATGTAGAATGTGATTACATAGACTAAAGCACAGACTCAGAAAATGCTCTATTTCCAAACACACAATTACAAATGCAAATCTATAGGATATAGTAGACTGATAACAGTGGTGAGAAAAGGACTTCGGCCTTCCTATGTTCTTTTACATTCTTCAGATCTTTTTTTTTTTTTTTTTTTGAGACGGAGTCTTGCTCTGTCGCCCAGGCTGG